>NW_007578053.1:12762-39260 GCF_000690725.1 Stegastes partitus | reverse complement strand
TGGCCAAAAATGCCACAATGTTCTCCAACTGTAACAAAATGTGCTTAGTAGTGACAGAATGAAGTCAAAATGTGCCCTTAATATGCCAAAATGTATCCCAATATGCTCAGTAAATTCCAAAATGAACCTGAAAAATACCAAAATTAGCACTTTGTATGCCAATACATACCTGAAATGTTCAAAGATGTGATCAGATTATGAAAAAATATTCCCAAAATATGCCAAAATGTGCCCCACCCCCAAGTGTTCCAAAAAATACCCCTAAATATGTCAAATGTATCCAGAATATGCCCAAATGTAGCTGAATTTGCTGATTGGGGTTTAAGAGGGTAAAGTTTGCTTCAGTGAGAAAGAAAATGTGCACAATGACATGTAAACAGAAGACATGACAATTTACCCTCTGGTTCGTCTTGTCCCAGTCTCCCCTAGTTCCAGCATTTATAACCTTGTTTATTGAGCACCTCTGGTCTTTGATAATCTGTGTAGTGTTTGCAGACTGACATGTTGATGGTTTACTCCCTAGTCGTTGGATATGTTTGCTTATTAACGCGTGCACTCCAAATTCACATTCTCATGTCGGCACCTTTACCAGAGCTGAGACGTAGGAGTGTGTAGTGACAGATGTCACCGTGATGTCACCATTATATAAAGGCAGAAAGTCCGCTACAGGCACACCATGTATCTGTGTGTTGATGGGCGTCATCGACTGAAAGTTTGATTCCAGACATGAGTCGCTCAGCTGCACCTCAACTGTTGGGAGAAGATGTAGTTTATGCCGACAGCACCACACACCTCTCTAGTGAGGGTGATTGTTGTGTGTTGTGGGAATAAAGGCATGCGACGCCCATGCCAGTGGTTCAAATGAACATGCAATAGTTAGAGTTTTCACTGCCTGTCACTCAGTGGAGGCCAGAGAGGAGCCTGTGGCTGCCCGCGGGAGAGAAAAACCTCACACTCGTGGACCAATACTAGCGACACTTTTCAATCTACAGTCGCTAGTTTTGTCTCTAGCCGTTTAGTCTTTAACGGGATCTGAAAAGTCACTAAATCTAGCATCAAAGTCAATTGGAAGCACTGGGTTGCAGAACTGCTCTAAGTGGAAATGCAAATTTGATTGCCTGGTAGCATCTGATGGGGTGCTGCACCAGCGAGAAGCAGAGAAGCGTTTTGCCTTAATGCTGCCCAGAAGATAAGGTGACAACAGACATGCATGTGCATAACTTATAACCTGTTTGCATTGGCAGGGGGAGGATAAATAATTTGAGAAGCCCATCTGACTGCTCATGGTTTTTGTCAGTGTGACTACTTCTTAGCGATGGCACTGTACGCCAAGATTCAGCAAAGTTATCATAACTGATATAAACGGTTTCACAGTTGTGTGATGTCGAGTTCAGCGACCACACACATACCTAAAATATTCATGATGTAATGTTTGGGACAGCTCTCATTTGGATAACACATGTTAAAGGGCAACTGCCCCAATGTCATCCATCTCACTGTGACTTGTCACGCATGGATCTGTGCCATGTCTCACACGCTTTCACAGTTAGTGCAGCATTTGTCTTGTTAATCAATTCATGAAGGGGGAGGGGTTAAGGCAGCTTTTAAAATCCATGTTTAAGCTTCAATATCCTCCTCTGCAATGGCCTCTAAAAAATACAGTTAAGCCCCAAAACTTTTGTACCAATGACACAATTTGATTTGTAGTGAATTTTTGTTTAACTGATAAGAAAGTGAAGAAAATAAGACAGTGTGTTAGAGATGTGACAGGAGGATGGATTCTTAAGATTTCTGTTTTTTTTTTTTTTTAAACTTTTTACCAAAAATATCATGTTCAAAAGTATTCATACCTTCCAAAATTGCTGTCCATTTCTGAGAAAATGCAGATTTTATACCAATCCAAATGGTCCTTGTAATTTCTACCATGTTCTACAATATGCGAAAACACTGTGAAATTAGAACAGATGATGCCGTAGTTCCCTCGTCTGTTGCTGGTGAATTGCAAGTCACTGCTCCAACCATAGAGCTCAGTGAGCTGCTATTAGGGTTCATCATTGAGAGAGCTGTGCATTGTAGCTGCTCACAAGACAGGAAAAAGCTATAAAGCCATATCCAAGTGTTTTCAAGTGCCATTGGCCACAGTGCAAAACATAATCAAAAAGTACAATGTTCCACACAGAAAAATCCTCAAAGGATATATTGTAGTAAACCAAAAGTGAACCCAGAGATGGCAGGAATGGTAGTACAAGAGGCCAATTAGAACCCAAGAATCATCACCAAAGCCATCCTGATAATTATGAGCAATTCTGGTATCAACAACTAATGGTACACTTGGACACTTAAACAGACGCAGAACAAGGCTGGTCACCATGGACGCCGACCAAGGAGGACGCCACTTCTCTAAGAAAAGCTCACAAAGGCTTTTGCAAAAACCTCACCTGGACAAAGATGAAAGCTTTTAGCCATCAAATATGTGGTTGAATGAGATGGAAATGGAGTTGTTAGGACACAGAAACATTTTGGGGAAAGAAAAGAGAATCATTCTGCACCAAGAACACCATTGTTATGGTCTAATGCATGGTGGTAGGAGTGTAATGCTTTAAGTGTGCTTTTCAGCTGATGGACCAGGCAACCTTCTCCCAGTAAACAGCATCATGAAAAAAGAGGACTACAATAAGATTCTCGATGAAAATATCAGGCAGTCTGCACACACAAAAATAAATAAATAAAAAACAAGCCCTAAACAACGCTGGACCTTCCAACAGGAGAATGATCTGAAACATGAAGCCCACGGGGTCAAGAAATAGTTATCAGAAAGCACTATAAACACTTCAGAGGGACCCAACCAAAGTTCAGACCTGAATCCCACTGAGAATCTGTGGAGACAACTGGAGACCAGTGTAATGGCAAGAAACCCTTTTGACTTCAAAGCCCTGGAGATCTTTAAGAAAGAAAAGAGATTCAAAATCCCAGGGGAGACAGGCAGAGTGTTGCTATGAAGGCAAAAAAAAATATCATTAGCATCTCTTACACAATGTTTTACTATCTTTTATGACTTGTTTATGTTATTTCCAGTCAGAAGAGACCTATATAGTATTAAAACTGTGTGTGTGTGTGTGTGTGTGTGTGTGTATGTGGTTCAGTGTTTATTAGCTTAACGTGCTTGGTTGAATCAAGTGTAAATATCTTAAAAATAAGCCAATATATCACCTTTTTCACCCATGCTGTGCAAAAGAAAAAAAACATTTAAAAAATAAAGTCACATTATACTTTTTTTCTTAATTTTACAGCGTTTGATTTATTTGTCTGTGCATATGTGTGTGTTTCTTTTACAGTGCTCTCTAACCCAGCATGAAATTAAAGCCAACCAGTAGCAGCAGGGAGGGTCTGACGCACATATGCAGAAGTAATATTATAGTCAGTTTTTAGCTTCAAAGCACAGAAACAGTATGTCACACAAAACCTGTTGCACAACACCCAACGCACACACACACACACACACACACACACTGGTTTCCTTGGGAGATGGGGACTGACTTTGTGGTCATCACTTGCGGGGACCACCTTTTCTATAGGGCCTAGACAAAAAAATCAGGTAAGCTAACCAGAGCTTTGTTAGACTATATGTGACTTCAAATATCTGAATTGAAGACGTAATGTTTTCACCATGCCACATGGGGACTTCATTTGCATAATTTACACAACTTCCACCTTGATTAGTGTGGGCCTTGCCATTACAATATGGATGTGGCTGTATAATGACAAATGACAAGCATCTATGTCACGTAAATCCTTAGATTATTGTATTTGTTTAAAAAAATGTTTAGTCTACAACGCAGTACAATCTGAAGATATGTAGTAGTATAGTAGTACTTCATTAACAGCTCAAATTCTAAAAGTTAGTTTAGGTTAGTGTTTAATTCAATTAGTCAAACCTTTTGATCCTACTGCTTTTCACTGTTAGAGGCGTCCCTTCTTTAACAATCACGCCAAAGACGCACAGAAATGGCCCGTTGATCTCATGGAAAACTAAACGACAGCCTACAGTCGCATTGTCCACCTGTGAGGCTGAGTATATGGCATTAGCTGCAACTATGCAAGAGTGCCTGTACTTACAACAGCTGTTAAAAGGGTTTCATAGAGGATGAGAGAGGCTTTGGAGGGGAGGATGAAGATACAGAAAGGGTGAGAAGGTGGGAGTAGGAACAGGTGGGAAGGCAGAGGGAGCTGCTGTTGTCCAGCCTACACTGAACATCCAGGTTTCCAGCCTTCATCATATCCTGCAGCCCTTTCAGCTGGCTGTTCCTGCTCATCAAAAGCTCCTCCAGCTTCTAAGTATTGACCTTGCTATTGTGGGCCCAGTGGAGAAATTGCTCCTTTTCAGCAAGGACCTGTTTAAGGCGCCGGTCCTTGTTAAATTTCTCCCTCAGCTGGTCTGTTTTTTTTCCTTGGAAACAAACAAGACCCCTGGAATTCCACAAATGTCTTATTCTGTTAGATATATTTATTTTAGGCCTTCACCAGTGTGTAGTTTGAGTATCTTAACTTGGTTGCCTTGGATATGACACAGCATAATGCACACATTTCAATAATAAATAATAAATCTGTAATTTCCCAGATTTTTTCCTTTGTATTTTGCTTTTTGTGTGTGTTTTTCATAAATAAACAGTGGAAAGTGTGACTGAATAATTCATTAGATCTTTAAGAAAATGTAATTTTTTTATATAAAGACTGAAATCTATCACAATATATAAAAAATGCCCCTTCATTTTATAGATGAAAGTGTTAAAATCAAGTTTATTAATGGCGACAAAAAGATACAGTTAGTGACAGTTAACAGAAAAAGGAGTATTGGTTCTATAATTTTACATCGTTTTATTTGTTGAATGATTTGTTAAATGATATCTTGTATAATAATTACAGTGTACAGTTATGGTTTTATAATTACTTGTATAATTAACATGCATAAAAGAAAACTGCAAAAAAGAAATGTAACGATTGTGTTTTCATGAGTGTGTAATATCCACCAGCACTGTCAACCTTTGAAAATACAAATACATATTACAATATATTTTTTAATCACTGCCCACAAGGAACACACACACACACACGCACACACACACACAGCCTCAGCTCCCTGCAGATGCATTTAGCTGCCCAGGGTTGTTTTTACACCATCTTGTACCATGAGGAAACAAAGGAGGCCTGTGCAGTTTTCCATCACAGGTATCTTTTACAGAGACACACAGTATGTTGATGCACACACACATTCATGCATACACAAAGTCACAGACACACCATAGGAAACGTGCACAATCTTATCTGTGGAGATTGGACCAATTTATCCAAGCAAAATGTCTAGTCAGAGCACTGTTAAGGCTCCCGTCACACCTCCTCTTATCACAGAGGAGTCAAACTCTGCAGGTCTGTAGATCAGGACAAACGAACCTGTATCGAAATCAGAATTGTAAGGCAGCACAAGCGTAAGATGTGCAGCATTAAAATATAGTCATTTAGTGTTTTACTTCAGAAATATGTTTAAATATCACATGCTTAATTGTGTGCAAATGAGAATACGAGCATCATGTCGATGTTGTCTCTGTAAACTGGTGTTTCTCAGTAACATATGAGGAGGCTTGTTCATTGAGACATTAGGAAGACAAAAATAATGGCAGCATTGTTTGTGTTTTTTCCTTCTAGTTGTCAACAAGTTTGATAAAAACAGAAAGCTGCTTCCTGATGGAGAAACTGGAGGAGAACCATCGCACCATTCACTTTGAGGTAGAGCTCCAGTTTCACCGCTAACTGATTGGAGTGACAACGTCTGTAATGTTTACTTCACATTCAAACCACGATAAGCCGGCGCAGCCACCCAACACCAAAACTCCACTGTGTCGGTGGTATTTATTCAGGGGTTTGGCCATTCTCTCCTTTTCATCAAGCGCTGTGTTATGACTGGCGGCTGCTCTGAAAGGCAAAGACGCAGACAAATTGAAGCGATTTTTGTTTTGTCAGCTCGCTGTGAGCTTGTCCAGAGTGAGAAATTAGATCTGTTATTATTCAAATAAAACAGCAGTGGGAAACTTAAAAATGGTTCAGTTTGTGTTTCTCCCTGCAGACGAGACAGAAGCCAAATCAGCAGAGGGGAGAAAAAAAGAGACCTTGCAGTTGTGGAGGAAAGATGTTTTGCCAAATCAGTATGAAGGAATACAAGAAAACCAACTTGTTATGATTTTCAGAGCAAAGGTTCACAACATTTCTATTCTTCTGTGGTCTACATTTCACCGAACATGATTATTATGGTCACATTTGGACTTAAGATCTGACCCTCTGGGCCCGTAAAACAAAACAGATTTGCTGCATCAAATTAAGAACAGTTTTATTTATAATGAAGGGATAACAAATGTAAACTATTACGGAGTGCTTACATTACATTAATAGTTGGTTTTGCTCTCCACTTACAGTATTATAGTTCTGCAAACTGAAAGCTCAACAAGCTCTGCAGGGGAAATGCCATTTACAGTGATAAATATGGCGAATTTTAATCTACTCTCTCAGACATGATTTTCCTATACAACTATGGTGCAAAATATTTTCTACCAGATAATGTTTGTTACATATCAAAAATATATTCCTAAGATGTATTTGCCTTTTTTTTTACTTCTTCTCTGTTGCAACCAACCAGTCTTCAGCCTCTTTTAGAAATGCACCTTACAATTAATCTGAAGGCAATCAGACGTGTTGTCTTCTTGTGTGCACCCTTGTCATTTTTCTGTAAAAGCTGTGTTGGCAATATTACCAGGTTGGATCTTTCTGTATCACTTTCAACACAAGACAAGTGTGAACTACTCTGCAAGTCACATTAAGGGATAGGCATGCACAACTTTGTGTTGTAGGAAGTGATTCAGGGGAGGCTTTTTCCACATTTTAGCACCAACATTCGTCCAAAAACATCACAGAGAGCAAAAGACAAAGTTTGTGTGCCAAAACACCTTTCTCACTAACTTTGCTCGACAATTTTAAATCTATTAGGCTATAATAACATAATATCCATAATAGTAAAACTTAACAGTAGTAAAAACAAACACTAAAAGCTCAGATTAATGATACTCAATACAATAATTAATAATTTCCAAGTTTTTTTCCCCTTCTGCAAGATGAAAACAGGAGCTGAAGTTGCCTGGAGCAGTTTTTTTTTTTCTAAATTTAATACTTGCAGCATCAAACAACAGCAGGATCCTTATGAGAGTCTCCAAAGAACGAGAGTTGTGCACAACAGTGCCAGTAACTTCATTAAACTCTTATCATTCTAAATTATCCACAACATGGAGAGCAGATGAGTCAGGGCCAGGATCCGATAGCCAGTCTCACTATGAAGCTACTTAGCCTCACATCAGGCGCATAGGATTGCAGTTTACTTTATTGCTCAGGCCCACATCCTCTGAGTTTATGAAATACCTCCAGCAACAGACAGCAGGATTTATATAAGCATCTCCAAAGTGAGAGGGTTGTGCACATTTACACACAGAACAACAGCAACATTAACAGAAAAGTGACCTGTGACTGAATGACAGACTGCCATCACTCTAACGGATTGATAAAGCAGCAATGCTACATGTGCCATATGTGGAAAGGGTTACACATTATACAGGCCAGGACTTGTCATCCAGTTAAACCAGAAAATGGTGGACAAGCCTCAAACATTAAAGGGTCCTATTTTAACCCAAACTGTTCTACTTCCTGAAATCTCAGCACGTAGTTTTGATGCCTAAACTTAACCAAGCTAGTTCTTTTGTGAAAGTGTCAGCCAACACCTGGTATTTTCCGAAACTTAACCTGGTAGTTTTTGTGCTTAAACATCTCCAAGCAATGAGTGAAAACTGAAAATAAATAGTCCCATAAGGGACACAAACTTCAGTCTCCTGGGTGAGAGTCCGGTTACTGTCTTAAGCTCTTCTGTCTCCTTATGTTGACCTTGTGGCTCTTTTAAACCGGAAGCCTTTCCAACTTGCGATCCATTGTTTTCAGAATTATGTTTCTTTCAAATCATAAATGCAGTTTAGCTGCATAGGAATTGCATATGAAACTAGGCTGCAGATGTACAACTTGAAATTCTTAGTAAACTTAGAAAATGCATGAGTTAGACAATCTATCAAGAATTCTCTTAATTTATTTTTTGATACTATGTTTAAACATAAAACTTGACACTGTTTGTTGTTTGCTGTTTGTTTGATACACTAAAGCGTTTATTACTTTTCAGCATGACACGGTCTTTTCTGGGGTTGTTGTGGCTCCTCGGGATGGCTGTAAACAGATACGGGGAGGAAACTAAGTGGGTGATCATGTTGTTTCAGCCTTGTTAACAACACACAAGCAGGGACATCCCCCACCACACACCACACTCCCTGCTCCTGAGCTGATTGACAGTTTGAAAACATCATCAGTCAACCAGCCAGTAACTTTCCAAACCATTCAATCAGCTGGACGCAGAATCAACGATAATGCATTCTGTTGGCTGACCGCTGGGTCAGTTGTTCAGTCAGTCAACCACCCAGAGAGTCACATATCAGCCAGCCAGCCAGCCTGTCAGTCAACACCTTTTGGTTCTTGCTATCAGAAAGAATTTCCTGCCACTGTCTTCTCCTCCCATAACACCTGGACACACACACACACACACACACACACACACTTGCGGAAAGGCAGACACACACAGTGACACAAACCAGCCAAATGGCTACTGCTGTCACACTTTGTTACGCTTTTGTTCTCCAACTAGCAGCCTGTGTTTCCCCTGAATTCTCACATCAATTCAACAGATGTTTCTCTTTGAAGCAATCCAACAGCCTACCTGTGGAGCTCTGAGGTTTTTCTGGCGCTCATGTATTCCGTTATGTAAAACCACTCGCTTTAGATGGGTTACAGCTCTGTAGTGGGTTGTTTTAGCTCATGATCATAGCCAGCGTGACTTAAGGTGAGTGAGCAGGACAGATTTCGCCGTTGCCTCACATGGGCGATCACAGGATGAGCATGTTATGGATCAAACCACTGACCTCTCCTCAATGTCTCACCGCAGTAGACGGGTTATTATTTAATATTCCGCTTTTCACTTTGATTCACATTTTTAGAAGCTGCGCTTTGCATTTTTCTTATTATTATAAGTCAAATCATTGTGGGGCTTCCTTTATGTACATATAAATGTTTATATATTTTTTTGGTAGATTTAAACCTATTTGACAGCCTTAAATGCTAAAAATCATGTCTCTAGAACATCATATTGGAAGTGCAGGAAATCACTGCTGTGGTGGGGACTATCATCTGCCTCATAAACAGCATCTGGTTGGTTAAGAACGAGTTTGTTACCTTTAAAGCTACAATATATTTAGCTTCAGTGACCTCTCGATGGTGACAGTTTAATGTAGTCACACACAGCAGGGTCTGCGTGAGTGCAGAAACACATTCTTCAGTCTTTCACACACCAAAGTTCATGCGGACACATAAGCACAAGAAGGACATCAGTGGCACACACTCGCTCTGAGCAGCAGGTGTATCCTCAACAAACTCAACCAGGAAACAAATGGCTACAGTCAATAAAACAACTTCTCCAGTTGTTTTTTTCACCACCGTGTCTAGACAGAAACGTTCGTTTTCTAACAGCATTCCCAGAGTCTGAAATCTTCTGTGAAAAGCATTGAGTCTGTCTTTTTTTTTTTTTTTTGCTTTAAAGCCAGCTCAAAATTTCCCACCTCTTTTGCATCCATAAAACAAAGCTCTTTTTAGCCGAAGGTCATAAATCTATAACTGTGGTGCAAGAAAATGAATACATGTCCATTACATTTCTACTACCTCTGGGTATTGTGCAATTACATGGGCTCTTGATGTCTCCCAGTTATGGTCTTGAGGATATTTAAGCTGTTGTGCGGAGTCACTTTTTCTTCATGGTTTGAACAGGTTTTATGACCACAGGAGTGAAACCCAAAAAGCAGAATTGTCATTAGGTCACTGTTTTTCCAATTACACTGTAAAAAATGTGTCTGCAAACCTGTTTATGCCACATATACAGAGATGTCATCTGTATTAAAAATTAAGATACAGTGAATTGGATGCATCAGGGGTTGCACTGTACATGCAATATGGTGTATACATTGTCTAATGAGGCACTAATGGAAGAAAATCCCTCACCTATCCTCCCTCTCTCTATAGAAAGCTGTTGTTATTTGTCCAGAGTTTAGTAGCTATAGGTTCCCTGTTTGTAGTACAGGCAACATTATGTCATCCTCACAGCTCTGCTTTCCTTGCTAGTTTGCTGTTTATTGGCTTTTTCAAGCTGGGACTACATACATCATGGTAAACTGTAGCAACAGGAGCCAAACATATGGCGCCAATAAGATTAATAGTCGGGAAACACAGGAGAGATCAGACAGAAGACAAGGAAGCCATTCAGATCTTCACTTACAATCAGTCTGGAATATTTTCCATGTAGTAGGAAAAAAAAAAAAAAGGAAATGGACCAATTGCCTTTTAAAGTAAAGTAAGACACCCACAGTTTCATTCCAAATGCTATGCTTATGTTTAAATGTTGCACATGCTTATGCATACAGTTGAATGACAGGATGTGACACCTTTACAAAACTACATGTGCAAAAGGTTGTACACACTAGTGTTAAAACAGCATTCAACTAAGATCACATTTTGTACAGGTTTCTATGATTTTTTGACCTGAGTGTGCAAAAATTAAAAGCAGGCAGCTTGCAGCACTTTATGCTGAAAAAGAAAAAAACTCAAAGGGCTCTTTGCCAAACATACAGGAGTAAACAGTTGGTCAGATGTGCCAGCACATGTGTGCTCTGCAGGGAGGGTGGAAGGTAAATTATGAAGCCATTTGATTAATTGTGATTAGCTCCCACCTGTTTGTCTTTATTTTTACACTAAATTACAAGATGCAAAGCTCAAATAGCTTAAAGACTCGGTCACCTTGACTCAAACCAGTAGTAAGTTTCACTAACAGCTGTATGTGTGTCCATTCAGACACAAGGATAGATCACATGTGGTTTTATATATGCATTTATTGGTATATTTCGATGTGTTCTCCATTGGCCAACCTGAAAAGAGTGGGACGAGTGCAACTAATCCAAAATGCTTTTGCCAGAAAAACCTCTCCATTGGCCCAAGATTAGTTTTAGAATTTATCACTAGATTTTCCTCCATGTCGAAATGACCATCCTCCATAACATGTGACCTATTCAGGTAGCTCAGGTCTTCCAGTTGTTCTGAGGTTTAAATCAAAATTTAGTGAGGCAGCTTTTGTTTTTTCCAAGCTGCTGGAACACTTAAATTTGCTCCAACATTAACAGTGTTTTGAGGCAGACTGAAAATGTATCCATCCTATATTATATGTCCATGTGTTTTTATTTGAGACAAATTCCTCTGGAATGAAATATGCTACCGTACATAAATAAAGCCTGCTTTTTCCTGAGCAGAAATATTAAGATGTATATGATGACAGGCCTGTAGTCTACTCACTTAGCTACACTGGGTAAATCCTTAAGTGACAGGATAGATAGATAAATAGGGGTTAGTAAAAGAAAAGAAGCACCATTACATGCAATACATTTATTTAGTTGTTTAATGAGTGGGTTGGCTCTCCTCAGACCAGTAGAACCAGCTGACAGAGCCAAGCCAGACTAGCAAGTCCTCCCTTCTCTGTGAATAACTGCAGTCATGCAGCTCGAGGTCAACCTGCTGAAGTCCTTAGCTCAGATTAATCAGTGTCGACATGGGGAGCAACTTTACAGTGTGTACCATGTTTCAACATGACAAGGTTTTGGTTGTAATCCCTCCTACTTATATTACAGTGTTCTGTGCAACTTTGAGACAAAGTCAACTTAACGTCTGTTACTGTACTTATTCACAACAGAGAGGCATTTTCACTGGAATTTAGGATGTAAAACTGTATGATTATAGTTTTACTTCAGTATTTTGACAGCACAAGACAGAACATCTGTCACTGGAAGATGTGAACAGTTCATGCAATCAGAATTTATTGCCTTGAAACAAATATTTTATTTTGTCTATCATCCATATACATGATCACAGTCTGTTTGCATGGTGTTTTTCTTTACTTTTTCTGTCTGTAGATGATCAAAAGCCACATAGGATAGACCAGGATTACATATAAAAGCCTATATGAGAAGTACAATGCTCCATAAAACATGGAGTTATTGCATACATGTGCTTCTAATCATTGCTAAAATGTATAATTTGCATGTGAGGAAATCCTCTCATGAGAGACCACTGCAACGTTATAGTAAAATTTTAAATAGACGAGCACAACTCAGCATTTCAGGGCATTTAAGTTAGTGCTCGCATATGCTGCCTATTAATGTCTTGATCCGATATACAGACTACGATTATCATAATTATGTGGTCCATCAACACCAGATAGATTTGTTACGGCACTGTGAAAAACTAACCGCCATCTTCTGTAGCATATTGCAGTCTGTTCATATTTAAGCCTATTAGCCTCTGCATAAGTCGGCTCTTATGCAGAGCAATGGCTAGCCCGGCTGTGGACCACACCTAAACATGCTGTAAAGAAGACCCATGCATTCCGAAGCTGTTTACAATAGCAGCTGTAATAGCAGCTCTCACCCCGCTGTGGCTGTGGTATCCTTACAATCAGAAGATGACACTGGTGCTGTTTTACACATATAGTTTCAGTAGCTGCCTATTAAAGTTCTAAACCAACCAATGCCTTCTGCTTTCAATAAGAAACTTTAATTGCATACGCTAAGCAGCCACAACATTAAAACTGCCTGTCTCATATTGTGTAGGTCCTCCCCGTGCTGCCAAAAAAAGTTAGTCAGCTCTGATCTGGGCTTAAGCAGGGGGTCTTTTGCATCCTGGGGTTTGCCAGACCTTTCTAAATCGAGGTTGGGATCTGGAAACCATGAAGGCCAGGTCAGTGTTTTGGGCTCTTGGTTGTGCTCCTCGAGCTGTTCCTGGGCAGCTTTTGCAGTGTTGGAGGGTGCATTTGGGCTGCCAATTAAGGCTGCTAGATTTACAGCGTGAGGATAACATGAGGTGGTTTGTTTGGTCTACAGCACTGTTTAAGTAGATGGTACATGTCAAAGTAAAATCCATATAGATGCCAAGATTGCAAAGATTTCCCAGCAGAGCATTGCATTGCACTGAGATAATCAATGTTATTCACTTCACTTCTCAGCGGCTGATCGGTATATAATGTCAGGAGGACAGGCCGGTTTGCCAAAACGCTGAGTCAAAAGTCACAGACTCGCATTGTTTGTTAAAAATCCACTAAAAGCAGCTTGCAGTTAAACACACAGCTGCTTGACTCATGTAATACATCACAGCAAAAGCACATGTATCGCACTTTTTCCTAACATGACTTAATCACACAGCTAATTGCTGGGTTTAATGGTGACTACGTCCAATTTTCCATTACAGTGCACAGTTACTTACCGCTATAGTGGCAGTGACGAGCAGCAGTTACAGCTCCTACACAGCCACACAGGTGTTTTAAATTATTCCAGCTAATTGGACCTCTGCTCAGGTTGATGATGGGTGTGGCTCTGATGGGAAAGGTTTAATAAGTAACAAGAATGTTAATGATGAAGGCTCAGGGTGAGGGAGATGTCCTGAGAGACAACGTCTAATCAGGCAACAAATTGAAACACCAGTAGAGGTGAATCAATTTAACTCAGTGAAGATAAGGAGGTAAATGCATTTGCCTTCATGTTAACGTGATTCGATTTTAAAGCTTGTAAATGAAATCCAGATGTTCCTTTAAATAACTAATTACATACACATTAGAGGTACATAGCATGTGCATGGCAGAGTATGTGTATGTTTCAACACAGCTAATGGTGTGTTCAGACCAAAGGCAACAGGAGTTTTAGAGGCCGAAAGGAAATGAAAATAGTTGATACATTTTGCCTCAGTTGGCACAAATTGACCTGAAGGTGTGAAAAATGTGTAGGTATACCATGGCTTTGCAGCTCCACATTCCAAAAATACAAACACATGAGGAAAGAAAAGAAAAACTTAAGGGTAATAACAAATTACATAAATCAAGTTTATTGCCATTTTGCTGTATATACACAGTAGTACAGGCAAGATGAGAGAGCGTTTCTTCAGGATCATTAGTAAGTTTTGTGAAATGAACGTCTGGGATAGGCAAGACACTACACGTTCACTCTCGCTGTCCCTGAAGGGGTCGCTGTCCCTGAAGGGGTCGCTGCGTCCATGTGCACCGCCATCACATTGAACATAGTGAACCTCTTCAGGTCCTGGTAGGTCTTCAGGGACAGTAAGACACACATGATGGTGTGACGATGGTGAAGCCGCAGGTGCTGCCCAGAGCGAGCTGCCTGTCTGCCCACCCGGAACAGTGTCGTCCCCTCCAGCTGTATGGCCGTATGGGATGTTGTCATGGAGCCATGTTTCTGTTTAAGCAAACACACAACAGTCTTTCCACTCCCTGCGGGTTTCTCTCAGAAAACATAGCTCATCCAGCTTGTTGTCGAGGGAGCGGACATTTGAGAGTAGGAGCAACGGTCCTGCTGGTCTGGAGGGGTTAGCCTTTCGCCTAGCATGGATCCCGGCTCTCTTCCCCCTTTTTTGTCTACGTTCGCACCGTTTGCACTTCCTTCTCTCTCGGGTAACTGCCAGCATAGTCTTGACTGGACTCCGTGTTGGTGCAGCATGTCCAAATCACAACCGATCGCCATAATTCCAGCACCGTTCACTGTCCTGACACCCAGCAAAGTTTTGCGGAATCAATGTCTGGGATAGACAAGACACTCTAAACATTCACTTCGTTGTCTCCTGAAGGGGCCTCTGCATCGATGCGTGCTGCCATCACCATGGCAAAATAACCAGTGTTTCTGGTGAATTCTTGTTCCAGGCAGAGTCTGAGGTGAGCACATACCAGTCTATGCTTGTGGGCTTACAACCATAGACTGTATTTAAAAAAAGATGGATGTAGTTTGGTCTCCAAAGTAGTTTCAATGCAGACGTGCACTAAATCTGCATTCTTTCCCCTGGCCAGCAGGGGGCAACTCATCTGCTTGCAAGAAGAAGTTTGATTGTATAGACATTTATGATAAAATTACCCACCTATAGCTTGATTTGTCAACTCATGAAACCTTTTCCTAATGGGTTTGTGGTTGCAATCATTTGTTTAAAATATTCTTCAGTACAGTATGTTGTACATTTAGTAAATTTAGTTTCCCATTTAAAGGGAATGAGACAATAAAGCAGAATATGTTTTAGGGCGTGTCTACCTTGTCATATATCGACAGGTCACTAATGTTTTGGCGTGCTTATTATTTTTGAAGTCAGATTCACTCCTTGGTTCTTCCATCCAGTTTTCAAAAGACCAGGATGGCAATGGCCAAATTTCAAACTCATAGTGACATTACTAACATGCTGATATTTAGCAGGTATAAGTATTGACCTTCTGGGTTTAACACAGAAGCCTGTTAACATACAGTAAATAACACTGAATGTGAAATACAGCTGTCATCGATGAGAATAACGCTAGATGAGAATCACCAGCCAATTTAATTCATCTTAAGAATTTCCATGTCTTTCTAAAATTGAATGTTATATTTTACACAGGCTGTTAAGATGTTTCTGTCTGAACTTAAGTGGCAGACAAACCAACAAGCTGACATTCTTAGCGCCACTACTAACACACCACTGCTTATAAGTAAAAATATGCAAAGGAACGGACAGTAAGACCTTTTTATTGTGGCAACAATAATGGAGGAAATTTTGAACTCACAGTCTCAAAACAAACAATATCGTAAGACTGTTTAACTTTTGCCATGACACTGTAACATTCAAGGTCCAATAATGCATCAATTATTTGGCCTCGGAGTCTAAAGGCTGAATCAGATGTTTAAGTAGAATAAATCTATCATTCATGAGTCCTTCTTAGTGCTACCATGCTGCTGCCGTGCTTAGAAACAATATTTAGATCAGTTTTCAGTTTCTTTCATCCATGTTGACCACTTTATCATTTCAACCACCCTTTACTCATAAACTACATTCTAACTTGCCACTTTACGTCCACATCTTAAGGCCATATTGCCTTTGTTCGCCCCTAGTTGGTCCATTACTGTCCATGAAATTGTTCCTCTCACTTGTGTGTTAAAGCTGTTTCCCCACACAGTGCTCATAAATTATGTGAAGAGAGACGAGAAGAGGAGGGGCCACCTACAGTGGTCTGTTACTGTAACTGCTGGCAAGTTTTGTTGGAAAGAGAGAGTTACAAACAAAGAGCTAGAGGGTGTGACAGAGGACGGAGCACATGAAGAAGCAGTAAAGGGGGATGGAGGGAGGGAAGATCAGGAGAGAGGAGGATGTCTGAGTGTTAGATCTGTTGCATTAACAGGCTTTGAAACATCACATCTCAGTTTACATAACATGAATGTGGAACCAACTGTTGAACAAATCTCTTAATACGTCGTCTAACTTCTCTCCTCTTCTTTAAGCCCTTTTCTTTGCTGTGTGTAAATACAGTGTATAGTGCTGCTGTTAAACTCATGTATACAAGTGCTGTGTCAGGAATCAGGATCATAAGTGTCAGTGTTTTGTTATGTAGCTTGGTTGTACATGGATATGTGGTGCTACACAGTCAGAACAAATATATGGTCTCAATAGAATAACAGGTAACAGACCCCAACTTTACATGTATCGCCACAAAACAAATTTTAGGAGGTTCAATGGGAGCAGGAGACGTGCATTTGGTTCACAAGAAAGTTTATTTAAGAAAATTGTAAGTTGCTGGAGTACCTAAAAGAGAAGCAACCATATTACCTTTAAAACAAAAACTTTTATTTGTGACTAATAAGTAATTAAAAGCAATGAATAACTACAGTGCTGTCCACTTAATGTTCTACCACTTTATAGAACATCCCATTTATAAATAGAAAATGTCAAAGTCCTGAATCATTTCTTATATAAGCTGTAGTATAACAGCTCGTTTATTTTCATAGAATAATGTCATAATCCCGTTTTGTGTCATAACGAAATTCCCCGAAATTGATTCCAGGAATAACTTTCGTGCGTTTAAAGTCATGGTCTGCCAATCATTATGGCTCACGGGCCGTGAGCACACTGTGACAACTGGGATTTCAATTTACACTGCAATGAGGAGCAAATATAAAACACACTCAAGTGACCACCACCATTAGGCCTGCAACACTGCATGCAAGGAGGTGAATCCCCTGAAATACTCCCTGCAGCTCGTGTCATGGCCTTTAAAACAAACAAACAAAGGTAATTTCAGTTGGGTCAGTTCACTTTCACAATTGTGGAGGGGCTGACTCGACACAGCTGAATTTAGCTTGGGTCCAGTGATCCAGGCCAGGCAGTGTAGACACACTGGCCAAGGCAAAACAGCAGTCTGGCACTTATCTTTCTCCGTCTGAGGTTCTAATTAAAGGAGGCACCCATACAGACAGTTGGTTGGCTATCTGGCCCTGCAGGAAGACACAAGCCCATCAACAGAAAGCTACGGGGCATAAATCATCACCAGGACACAGCTCCACTACATCTGCACACCAAACAGTTCAACCATACCTCAACTAGGATCCAGACAATGAGGCCCTAATTACTGCCACCTGGCCTTTTATAGGGAGGAAACTGTCCCGACTCTTACCCACAGAGGGCAGTGTTCCCACTCTGGCATCCCTCACGTATATGTATAAATTATATTGTTCAAGAAAAATACTAGTTTATGTAATAAAAATGAATATCTTTTGTTAACTTCAATCCGTCACTTGGACTTAGTTTAATTATTTTTTAAATGCATTTTTAAAGCTTGGACGTTCAATTTGGATTGTTAAAATGCCGCTTCCATGGGTTAATGACATATGTTGTACAAAACCAAGTGAAAGAACAAACATGACAAGAAACAAACAAAGAATTGTGTTCACTTTTGTTATTTTGAAGCTATTTTGTTTAAATTGTATAAATAAAAAGTATCCAGTGTTACAGTTGGGAGATGAGCGTGTTTCCCGTGTGCTGTTTTATTAGGGAGTTACCGAAGGACAGCTGGGTGCTGGATAAATATTTATGCATCCATTTCTACTGTAGCTTTTTAGAGTAATAATTCCCATTGTTGGGAAAACTATCACTTGATATAACTAGAATCTGGACAGGAAAGTCAAGTGTGAACTGTAACTACGAACTACGAATATTTTGGTAAATTGCTGCCGCTCTTTCAGCACAAGTCTTGACATACAGTCAGTACATGCTAAACAGAAATTCCCACCAGTGTCTCGGCATTATTAGTTAAAAGTGTTGCCTATTGAATATGGCTCTACCTGTGTTCCTTGGATAAGTAGTGAACATGAAAACTACTAAGAAAGGTTTAATGAAAAACAGAAAGAGGAAGACATTTTCACTTGTGGTGTCTTCATCTATGTTGTGCATGTCGCAGTAGCTATTTTTCCATATCATGATCAAGGGAAATTGAAGTAAACTTTTGAAATGCTGCTTATGTCCATTAAATGAACTGGGCTGCAAAATGTCGAATCTGCTACAATAGGCTACATTACAACTGGCAATAATACCAGAGTAGATGAAGACAGAAACAAATGCAGAAAAGTAGTTTTGCCAACTCCTAAAAAAACAAACCTTTAAGAAGAAGAAACAAACAAAACTTTAATGAGAGAAAACTAGAAGCATTTAGGAATTATTATCAATTGGGAAAGTTATGATTATGGTTTCTTGTCAGCCAATACTGACCATGTCTCATGCTCTTTGGAGTTAAAGACAACGGAAAAAACAAAAACAGCTGATCAATCATGTGATTTCAGTGAGAGAAGTTGTCAGAAGCTATTAGGAAAAAGTGGTTTCTGTTTCCCGTTATGTGGATTAACTCTTTTTCAAAAACATGCCTCATGCAACCATAAATACTTATTTGCAAAACGTAACAATATTTTACACATTTTCTAATGCGATATTTCAAAATGGGCATAAGAATATGTCATGAAAACAAGGCGAGTGATGATCCTTGGTGTTTTTGGCTTAGACTTGGTTTACAGAACATTGAAAACTTTGTTGTGTTGTTGGAGACGCATCAGATCCTGGTTACCATTAGAGCTCAGCCCAGCGTTGTGCAAAGCATTTACACCCATATGTTCAATAGACAAATTTACACATAAATACAGTAACATTTGCATGTGAACAGAGCAACAATATGCCATCTTGCCCAAATGCGGCAGTAAAATACATGCATAGGCACTGCTGCACATTAATGACCCACACCTCCTAACTGGTACGTTTCCTTCCGACAGACTATTATCCACCGTTTAAATTGCAATTAGGAGTATAAGCTGAAAAAGAGGCTGGTGCCATAATGGAAACCATGCAGGTCTTGAGTTGTTACAGCTCCGTGAACGTGTGATACCAACTTAAACTGTTGAATGAGACCTACCACTGAGCTCAAACCGACAGCATAAAGAACAAGAAATATCCATTGTCGGCTGTTTGAATGGAGACATGCTGGCAGTCTGACTGGAGCTGGAAACAGACATGCTCTCTGGAAACCATCCTGTTTATGCTTGTGTCACAGTTTGCATCAATTGGCCAGAAGGAAACTGTATGAAACCTGCAAAGGAGTCTGCTTGTAAATCTGATATTCTGTTTTTACCAGGGACACAGCAGAAGAAAGTCTATATTCTTGCAGTGGTATTATTTCCAAATCACTCTCTGTTTTTCTGTGTATTTACAGTGCAGTTAAGTTCATAGAGTAACCTTACTGATTGAGCCATCTCCTCTACATTCTATTGCTTTATTTCAACCAGTATTATACGATAAATAAAGAACACAACTTTGGCTCCTAAATATTAACGCAAAAACACACAGTTTTAGTCTAAGTACAAGCTTACACTGAGCCAAAACATTTGTGAGGCAAAGGTCAAACTTACAGTTTAGTTTCCTGTGTGAACACGAGCTGATGGCTGTGGTGCTTGTTTGTTTTTGTTCCTGAAAACCAATCACAATAGGATAGAAAACAGCTGCCCAAGAATACACAGCAAGTAGTGTGTGCGCATCTGCATGGTTGCATGAATGTGTGCGTGTGTGTGTGCGTGCATGCGTGTGTATGTGCGTGTGCGTGTGTGTGTGTGTGCGTGTGTGTGTGTGTTTACGCCAGTAGAAATAAACCCAGGACAACATCTGATTGTCTCGAAGGACACATTGTAGTGAAAGCTGTCGTCCTCCGTATGTGGGAACAGCACCTTCCTTCTTCTCTGCAGGGGATTTTGTACACAAACAGACACACACAGGCATCCACATCAAATATGTGAATGATGAGCATCACACCACTGTAAACAATAAAAGACTCTGCAAGACTTGTCAGTTCCACGTGCCCATGTGACAATCATCACAAAACAAAAGAGATTGGCAGCAAATGTGAAACACAATAGAAAACAGTAATGTACCCGCGTCTGCACACACATACACACAAGTTTCAATACACACTCCAACAGTGTGGGTGGGATTGCCGCTGGAGCAGACATACTCCATCAGGCAGTGCCGTGGAGATTACAGTTTGATCACTGCAACTCCAGCCAAACTAAAGGCGGTCAGCTTGGGACAATACTCAGAATCCCAACTGTTCTCTGCGTGGATATACATTTTCCTGTCAAATCAGGGGCGCTGTTATCAGAGTAAAATGTTTTTCAAAAGTTAATCAAGCTAAAAAGTTCTGATCATTTGAATTTTAGTCTTTGTCAACACAATAACACTCCCAGAGTTGCACAACAGAACTGGATATGTTCCTGGTTTGTTCAGTATGTGTGTGTAGTAAGGGGAATGAAAGCCACTTTCTATGTTTATCGTATAATTATAGAGAAATATGTGTTATTCAGCAGACATTCCAGATCTATGTCAGATTGTCTGTTAATGACAAGGGCTATGGGTTATGAGGGCAATATTTTCAAATTCAAACGTAGCCATACACTACTCAGTTTGCATCTTTCAAACACAAAGTCTCGTAACAATTCAGGTGTAACGTAATAAACCAATAGAGTACCCCAACTAATTTAGCGTTGCACATTCACACAGTATA
Source organism: Stegastes partitus (assembly GCF_000690725.1). NCBI lineage: Eukaryota > Metazoa > Chordata > Actinopteri > Pomacentridae > Stegastes > Stegastes partitus. Next base: position 18,154 of record NW_007578053.1, on the reverse strand, counting down.
ACACTGTCAGATTGACATGACCAGATTTAAACAAAAAAACAATCCAAATTGATGCAGCCGGATGAGATACATCATCCCTTACAATGCATGTATTGTTTGTATTTTCAAAATCTGGTGCCTACATTCGTCATTTGGCATTGCAGTCTCGAAAGACCATAAATTTCCTGTGCCTGGGAATAAGGCTTTAGCCCAGCATCTGCTGTGGCTGTGCAGTCCAATCCGTGAGAAGCAGGCTCGGCCAAATAAGTTGCGTGTGTAGGCCAGCCCTGATGCTGTGAATGATGTGGTGGTGTCTGCTCTTCCTCTTTGCTCTCGTTACATGTTGGAGTAGAGTCAAGGAGGCTCCGTGTGTCAGCAGCCTACTGTGCTTGCTGACATTTAAGACAGTTGTAAGGAGCATCTTCCCAGGTGGCAAGTTTGATATTAAAGGACCTGAGATTCTACAAAGCAACTCCAACTGTTTGGTTTGAGATTTGGGTGCAGTTGTACTCCCCTAGACTTGCAAGGAGGGTTTGATTTGTAAATCTGTTCCCCTTTAAGATTCAGAAACCCGCCAGGCATATAAGCAAAAAGTCTACATCTATGCATGGGTGGAATGTTCAAGTATGTGATAATCAGTGTTGCAAGTCTTCATTTATGTGTGCATCCAGATGTACCGAATACAACACATATGTATATGTATATGTATAAGGTGGCTCATTGGCTAGAACCCTCGCCTCGCAGCTAGAAGATCCCTGGTTCGTGTCACAGTCAGGACACCGAGTTCTTTCTGCGTGGAGTTTGCATGTTCTCCCCGTGCAGTGTGGGTTCTCTCCGGGTTCTCTGGCTTCCTCCAACAGTCCAAAATCATGTTGAGGTTAATTGGTGATTCTAAATTGTCCGTAGGTGTGAATGTGAGTGTGCTTGGTTGTCTGTCTCTAAGTGTAGCCCTGTGATAGACTGGTGACCTGTCCAGGGTGTGCCCCCCCACCCACCCCCCATGAATCTAGTGAGGATTAAGCAGTGTATAGATAATGGATGGATGGATGGATGGATGGATGGATGATTTCAGTCACAAAAATGGAGTACAAATCCAAAAATTCTGTATCACAAGAACACAAAGTGATCTTGGAGCATGAAACAGGGTAAAATGGCAGCACATAACTGTAAAAGACACCTCACATCAGGCCACTTTCCGTCTCTAGTGTATATCTTCTATCAGCAACAGATTTAAACTTGTGGATGTGCCTCAGTAATGTTCATCAGTCATCCAAACAAACATCTCTATTTGCTCTGTTAATTCATGGTATCTTACCATGAGGCATAAATACCTGCGAGACAAGCTTCAAATAAATGTGTTTTACGTAGAAGAATGCTCATTGTGCCCATATAACTGAACTTTAGTCTCACTCTTCATTTTTTGAAGCATTTATTATATTAGCGCTGAAGGACTCATTGAGAGAGACTGACAGATGTTACGTAACTATGTGAGGATTTGTGTTTCTGACAGTCTTCCAGTCACTTCCAGTAATTCATGGAAGCTGCTGCAGTGCTGCCATGAAATCCACAGAAATCCACAGTGACACAAAGGTTTGGATGCATCTACTGTATTGTATAGATACAGTACACTTACAAGCCAATGACTGCACAGATGTAAGCGTGCATGCGCACACACGTGCACACAAACACAGCTGCGCAAGTTTAATTCAGGTTTCAGTTTTCCGGGCTGAAATCTCCTCTATCACACATCAGCCAAAACCAACATGCTGTGGCGGCGTGTGCATGTGTTCGTGAGCATATGAGCAAAGAGTGCATCTGTGTGTGCATGTTCAACATATCCTTTTGAATTTACACATGCAATCATGCACGTGCACACGTGTATGTGTTTGCAATTTTATATAGATGGCAGTTTCTCAACCCTCTGCAGATATAAAACATGACTAATGCAACTGAGGAGTCTTTTTTTTCCCTTGTAATTCCCCCAGTCTCTCTGCTTTCCTTGCTCTCTGCTGGCTAAATATTGTAATGCAATAATTACCCTCAGTGTAAGATTTATGGAGCGGCTTACACTAACTATGGTGCCTATGAAGATTGTGGGGGAGGGAGAGAGACTCATGTTACACAGCATGGTTCCACTTAACACCACCATCAACACATCACTGGTGAAAATCAAGCTGACTAGACAGTATTAGTCGTTAGCTGTAAGCTACCCAGCAGTAAACTGTGTGTGTGTGTGTGTTTGTATGGCATCCACTGACTGAATGAGAATGTTTTAATAGAAATTCTTATTTTTGTTCTATTATTTTCCTCTAGTTCCTCTTAGTTTTACTGTTGTTTCTGTATACTTATGATTCACTAAACCTCAGGGACATGGCTAGTTTTGAATATTGTGGCTGAATATGAACTTTTCCTATTCCTCACTGCGTTATCTATGCAACATGTTTTGTCTGGCAAACAATTAGGCAGAAGGCTAACTTAAAATGTCTCTGTATACAGAATGACAGAGGACTGTTTGCAAATTGTCTTAACATTTAAAATGTTTCTTTTTTTTGGTTTTTGTCACATAATCTAGTGGAGATTTTAAAACGTTGTTGAGAATATTTAGTAATTCAAATTTGACCATATGGGCGTTAGAAGCCCTTAGATTGGGTACACCTAAGCTTCAAGCAGCTGTGCATATCTGTCCATATATTACTATAGACCTGTACTGTTAATATATTCTAACTAATATGCTATGTTTGGAAAAAAAAACAAAAAACACATCGTCTGGACATTCTTCAGTAAAAATCTATTATAATTAGAGCTGTACTTCTGTCTGAACAGAAGTGACAAAGACTGTGTGGGATGTCAATTCAGGTCTCACTCCCAACTCCTCACATACTGCTGCTTTGTCTTTCCTTGCTGTGCTACATTTGAACACACTAAGCACCATTTAGCATCATATAGGACCTATATGTAGGACCTATATTCTCCTAACATCAGAAATAAATGCCATCGGTCAGCTGCTAAACGTTGTCTATTCATGCCATCGCAGTCACTCTTTCTCAGGCAACTAGAAGTTAGCCTAGTTAATGTATCACTGTCTTTCATCTAAAATTTGATGTCATGTCTACACATTTGAAACTTTCCATGTGTCATTTTCCATCCATGCATGATCTATACATAACTTAATCCTTACTAGGGTCGCGAGGGCCTGGAGCCTGTCCCAGCTGACTCAGGGTGAAGGCAGGGAACACCCTGGACAGGTTGCCAGTCTATCACAAGGCTACACATAGAGACAACGAAGCACACTCACATTCACACCTACGGACAATTTAGAATCACCAGTTAACCTCAGCATGTCTTTGGACTGTGGGAAAAACCCATGCATGCACAGAGAGAACATGCAAACTCCACACAGAAAGACCCCAGGCTGGGAATCCAACCCAGGATCCTCTCGCTGAGACGACAGTGCTAACCACTGTCTAATGTGCTGCCTGTGAGTCATTTTACTTGGTTAAAATGGCTCACATAATGGTTAAGGTTAGGTTTAAGGTCATGGGGTCATTCACTGACTCGACATGTGTGCAATGACGTGGAAAAAGCAAAAATTTTGTTCTGATAGCACGCAAAGTGAGTCGGTGTGATATTGATAAGCTATGTCAGCTGTGGCTCAGGTGGTAGAGAGAGTCGGTCAATCGGAAGATCGGTGGTTCGATTCCGCCCTGTAACCTGTGTCATGGTCATTGTGTCCTTGGGCAAGACACTTCACCCACCTTGCCTGGTGTGAATGCGTATGAATGGATTGTTTGAGGTGGTGGTTGGAGGGGCTGTAGGTGCAGAATGGCAGCCACGCCTCCTTCAGTCTGCCCCAGGGTAGCTGTGGCTACAATCATAGCTTACCACCACCGGAATGGATGTGTGTAAATGAAGAATTGACAGTGTATGCGCTTTGAGTTACTCCCTGAGTAAGAGAGCGCTATATAAATCTAATCAATTATTATTATTATACGAGGCTAAAGTGTTCATTTTGCCAAAGGCTGGTTTTTGAACCCAAACAATGATCTTTTCCTAAACTTAGAGGTAGTTTGGTACCTAGACTTAACCAAAGAGCAAGTAAAATCATAGATAAGCACAGCGTAAAAACAAGACTTAAGGTGCAAAATATAATGACACTAAGTGAAAAAATAATGTTTCGACAAGAAAAACATTCTTCAGTTTCCTGTGACTTATACTGTCTCCAACCCTCCATTGCATGAGGCTCGTTTAAACTGGAAAATCTCCTACACATTTATCAGTATTGAATATCAATGCAGATGCCAGCGATGCCAGAAGACACCTTGTGGATATCTCTGAGACTCTCGTAGCTTTGACAAAATGGCAGTAACTGACAGCCCGGGAATGAGAATAGATTAATGTGTGCTATAATGGGTTAAAGACATGCATGAACACAAGTATCTTAATAAGGTTGATGCTGCTGAATTTACAATATTCACATTCGAATATCTGTGGCTTATAAACGTTTACAGTCCCAGTGAATTTAACCACCTTTGGAGCATTTTGAGCTGAAAACAGAAAGACGCCCTATGAAGACGTGGTTATTTGCTGAAAAGTAGCACAATATGGTGCCTTTAAAGGAAGACACAAAGAAAAAAAAATACTCTAAGTAGTAGGGTAAAACAGTTTGAACACACTTTCTGACACATTTTATATGAAATTTTATATTTGTATTATGGATCTGTGTTTTAGCTTTTTGGCGTTTTTATGGTTTATTGCATGTGTATAAAGGCTGGCATGGGTGTGTCTGAGTGTGAAGTTAAGTGGTGCCATTTGCATCAGGCTGTAACAACAGAACACATCATGTTTGCCAGTGTTTCCAGGACTTTGTCTTTTGTTTAGTGTAATGCTGAATTTTGTGAACTGACACAAGTCTGACTCATGTTCAGGACCCAGTTAGTGAGCGGGAGAGGCCGCCAGTGAGTCGGTGTTTATACAAGTGTTTATACTTGATAGGCTCACGTTCCCTTTTTGTTGCACAGTGACAGGTTGTAAGTTGTTGTTGCTACAGTTCAGAAATAGAATTGTCAATGTGTGGTAAAAACCAAACCTCAATTTCTTTTTAGTGGCCACATCATTTAGAGAACATTTTTTGAAAGTTGTTCCTCATGAATTCAAATGTGACCCATAATATGTGTTAGAAAACCAATTATTAGGTATGCCTGAGATCCATACAGCAGTGTATAGAAAATGGATGGATGGATCCATCCATTATCTATGCACCGCTTAATCCTCACTAAGGTCGCGGGGGGGGGCCACCTGACTTAGGGCGAAGGCAGGGGACACCCTGGACAGGTCGCCAGTCCATCGCAGGGCTACACTTAGAGACAGACAACCAAGCACACTCACATTCACACCTACGGACAATTTAGAATGT
>NW_007578053.1:0-11869 GCF_000690725.1 Stegastes partitus | reverse complement strand
TGTTTATATCTACAACACTCTCAGTCACACCACATCCTTTCATCTCCGAGAATGAAGTCGTAGACATTAAAACAGTGAGCGACTTCCTCACACCACATTGTTCATTCATTATTAATTAAGTACTTTTAGCGGTTACAAGTGAAGGAGGCAATAGTCCAAATGTCTTGGTGTAGTAGTAGCAGTAATGAAACATGTTTCAGGAGTAACATATCTTTATAGGGAGGCCAAAAATGAGCAGGAATGACAATGCAGAGATTTAGGCAAAAACATGCAATTTTAGGAGCTAAAAGTCAGATAGAAATATTTCCAAAATGCATGAAGAGTTTTTATTTATCTCTAAATAACAAAAACTGAGTTAAATCAGTATTTGGTGTGACCACCCTTTGCTTTTTTTAAGCACCCGTACTCCTACAGTTCCTCAAGATACCATGCAAGGGTCAGCTTGATGAAAATTATGTCATCTGCCCAAGTTAAAAGTCCACTTGGACAGCGCAGGCATCCTAAAAGTTGTAACTGTGCAGACATTGGCCTTAACTCTGGCTTTGTCAGAATGATCAGATCCTGATCACTCTACATGATGGATGAACAAAAATTGCACTCTGTTATTGCGCAGACTTGAGATGATTTTTAAGTCATTATTGGTGAATCGTTATTAACGAATTAGAGATCGGACTTTGGGAAAGCAATATGATACCTTGATATTTTGGTTCTATAACAACATGCAGCTGAAAACAATTTGCAAATGTTTTAACCACAAATTAACAAATTATCTATCAATCATTCAGATATGTTAATAATGACTTCTAATGGCTTTTAAATGACTTACAATACATCAGTGATATAGTAGACTGTTTATGTACTGACTGCAATCTATTTAATTTATATTTTGATTATTTTCTAAAGACTAATTTTACAGTAATTGGGTTTTGAAGGAGATATTTGTGATATTTTAACTAAATAAAAAGCATGGCTGCTTCTTTCTTTACATGGTGTAGATATTGTTCCCACACTATACTCCTAATATAAACGTCATGCTTTGCTCCCATTCGGCCACTGCCTTACGTCTCCTACTCTTCTCCATCTTCACCCTTGACCCACTTTCTGGTTTACTCCCTACAGTCTCATCAATCAGAGCCAACACACAGCTTTCTGGTGGTATCGGCTTTCACCGATCTGCTCAAAAACACTTCCAACTATACAAATCAGTAATGGGGATCAATAAAAAACAAATGTGAGTATATGGCTGGACGCACAACGACAGATTGAGCAATCCTTGTGTGCACACAGCTGCCACGCTGCACACAACATTATGGACCAACTGTTCATGTATTCTGACTTACATTCATTTCCTAAAGATCTGGTATAACTTTATTCCAACCTCTATTCTAACCTCAACCCTGCAACTAAGTCTTCACCATAAAACCTAAATGGATAGTTCAACAGTTTTAGAAATACAGTCTTTCTTGAGCTGGATGAGGTGACCATTACCACTTTGTTATGTCCATTAAATTTACTTACACCTCGATCAGACACTTGGTTCAATACAGATTTAACAACATGTGTTTATTAATTACCTTCGGAGGTGATGAAAGATGAAATTAGCAACCTTGTTTGGATTAATTTTACTCCCAGTGTTTCCCAACTTTATGATAAACTAAATTAACTGACTCTTAGACCTAGCTGTATATTAAGAGTATTGTCAATCCCCAAAGCTTAACCATGTGGGGATCTATGTTCTACCTAAAAATAGGAAGTAAGTCTCCATAATGGCATTTTTAACAGGTTCTTGCACTTATTTTATTTGTTTATATCATGCTAATTCATGGCAACCGTCATCTCAGGGCGCTTAAGGTCACGTTCCTCTGAGATTATAATGTAGAGAACTCCAACGATTTGTTTTGAGCAAGCTTTTTTTGAAGAAAAAAAAAAATCCCTTTTAACAGGAAGAAATCCCCTGCAGAACCAGGCTTGGGGAGGGCGGCCATTTGCCTCAACTGGTTGGGGTGAGGGGGAAGAGAAAAGGATAGCAACGAAACATTAAAAAACAACAACATACAAATAACACATTAGACAAACAAAAACTCGTGAAAATACTTGTAATGTGACTAATACAAGTAGACTTCAAGCCTTAAACCGTAAAGTGGTTGACAAGTTGGATGGAACATGGAACAGGACAGTACATTAGTATCAATTACACATTCAGACAGTTGAAAAATCCTGTACCACATCCCCTCATGATCTGGTTGCACTGTTATGCTGAGAAAGGCATTTTTGCTGCTGTGGTTTAGGTCCACTTGTCTCCGAAGATGGAAGGATCACTGCAAATCATTACAAAGTTCTTCTGAGTGATCATCTTTGTCAATTGATGTATCATTTTTTTTTGCCAGGAGTGATCTCTTTCAGGATGACAGTACCCTCATCCATAGGGCATAAAGGGTCAGTGAATGGTATGATGAGTACAAAAAAAGATGTGATTCATATGCTATGCCCTCCGCAATCACCAAATCTTGATCTAGTTAAACACCTATGGTAGAGTTTGGGTCAATGTGTTGGACTGCACTCTTCACTACCATTATCTAAACACCAAATGAGGACATATCCTTTAGAAGAATGGTGTTTCATCCCACCAGTAGGGTTCCAAGACTTTGCAGAATTAATGTTAAAGCACAGTGAAGCTGTTCTAAAGGCAAGTGGTGGATCAACACGTACTTCACTGAGAGATTTTATGTTGGTTTTTCCTGTGACATGGCAACCATCTGTCTAAATTACCAGAAAGAAAATTACATTTTCACTACACCTCATTCCATCTAAGTGATTATCATGTCCAGCAAGCAGTAAAGAATCCCTCAAATTATGTGAATAAGTTGTAAAATGGTATTAGGAAACCTTAACATAAGGTCCAGGGCTTATGCTTCAACAGGCCAGAGAGTCCGCCCCGTTCAAGTGTCCTTGAGCACCATCCCCTTGTAAATCAAACCCTGGCTAAAAGCAGAGACTGTCAGGGCGAGCAGATCCCAACCTGACCCACGGTTTGAGAAACACTGACTCTCTCCAGGTTTTCAGATTTTTCTCACAGTTATCTGGGAGGAACACCCTGGTGAGTATCTCTCTGCCAGACCTCTACATATGTTGGCCAGACAGCAACACACACACACACACACACACACACACACACACACACACGCACTCACATACTAAGGCCAGGTTGAGGAAGCAGCAGCGCCACACCCTGTAAGACAACCAGCTTGTCAAATGAATTTACCAGACTCAATTATACACAGGTTTTTGTGCCCAAACACATCTTGTGCAATTTCATTATTCAGTGAAATGGGTTTTTTTGCAGGAAATACTGATCAGTTGTTTTTGATGTGTGCAGCAGTGGTGATGATGCTACGTCTTGCTGTCATAGCCAGCCTCGAGTAGACTCGAAGATGTAGGTTAGGATGACAACAGCAGACAAAAGTGGTTTAGAGAGGTCACTCTGGGGTTAAAGACAGGCAGGGTGGGTCTGTTTTTCCCTGCCAGGAAAATATCAAAACTCACATCTGGAACCCCTCCCTCAGAGCACAGGAATAGCCTTCAGTGCTGCTATATGACTTATCAAGATCACCTCTATTCTGATTGATTTTGTCATTTGAAATCTATACTCAAGGAAACCGAGATGGTTACTGCCTATGGTATAGCAGACTCATCAACTTAGATTATTTTAGACAATCTGCTCATCATGATACACATGATTTATTTGACTTTTTCTAAAAAAAAAAAAAAAAATCACCTATTGACATGATACAGATGTCAGAAAACACACAAATGATGTATAAAATAGCAGTTATGATAAAGCAACAAGTACAATTGGGCCACAGATGACCTCAATGAGAAATAGTTTTTATCAGCAGAGCCAGCTGTGAGGTGAGCGCTCTGAGCAAGCAGTCAACTGTGATGATAAGGAGGGTTGCCGCAAAGGTTTAAACTGTTTGGTTTGGCCTGGCCTGGCTCTGACTCCTGTTAAAACTGGGTTAAGACAAGAGAGCTGGGAAGATAAATGTTTGTGAGAATGAGAGACCAAGACAGAAGGACTGATGTTGACCAGAGGTGACAACCACACACAGGAAAGGTCTATCCAGAGAATCTAATGTCAGTAGCTCGTTGGCCTTTTGGTTTTTTTAGACTCCCTCTGGATGTCGTTTTACAGGCTCTCCTTTGAAAAGTGCTCTGACCACAACCTCTGTGTGCCTATGTGGTTTATGATCCGTATCTGGTCAGCGATCGCCACCATCTCTCTCTCTCTCTCTCTCTCTCAGAAAAAGTTCAGTTTATCAATTACTTTTAAAAGGATCCACATATCACATTTAGAAGAACTACTGAGAGCAGTAACTACATTCAGGCAAAGGAATAACATCCCACCCACTTCTTGTGGTAAACTTGTCTTTAACGGTTCACTCTGCCTGGCAGCAAGCCCAAAACAACAGTCTGTATTGAGGATTAGAAAGTTGCGTGAGATTTAAAAGAAGTGTACAAATTGGTGGAGCAGCTGGACTATAGCTTGAATTGTGGTTACTGTAATTTGGCCCTTAGGAGATCATGTTGATTGTGGTTACAGGGCAGATCCCATGAACAATATCACTGACACTGAGTAAAATTAGGACAGAAGTGTCCTTCGCAATGATGCAAGGGTCAACAAAAGGGTGGAGAGCTGAAGCATAGCACTTGCTTGTCTGTTTATCACAGGGTTGGTTGTTATATCTGGCGTAGCCTTGGACAGCAGCTCCAGGGGTTGATCTTAAACCACTTTGTCCTCAAATGAAGAAAAGCCTTGTACAAGTGTAGTCCATTTACCATAGAGATGAGTAATATGGTGCGTGTTTTACAGATTAACATAACTCTGTGAAAGGTAGAGTCACCCCTTGGGTTTCATGGACCCTAAACAATTCATAACAAATCACAATGGAACAAACCTGTACTGTGGTGTGCAACAGATGTCAGTGTTAAAGATAATATGACATATAAGGGTACTTCAAAAAGTTCTCTGCCTCTCCCAGAAAACTAGGGCATAATTATAATTTTGGGGTATTATTGTAGGTTAAAGCCTTATATTACTGTCCACAAAACCCCAAATGTTTGGGGTAATTTCTTCACAGGTAATGTCCAGGTGATACCAAAAAATGGACAAGAAGGAAGCCAAAGCTAAATGTTGATATCCATAGTTTTGGCTGTGTTGAACAGTCACATGGTCTTTCTTTGGTTTCCCTCTTGCTTACTGATTTTTAACGAGTGTCACCTACAAAGAAATGACAACAAACATTAAAGTTTTTCTGGACAGCAATATATATCTTTATAGCATACTGTTATGCCCCAAAATAGGAGTTATGCTGTTTGTTTCTAGAATACGCCAAGAACTTTTTGAAGTACCCTTGTATATGAGAATACCACTTCAATTAGTGTTTAAATACAGGGCCATTACAAAACCACTATATGGAAAACTACTCTATGTATTGCAGTAGTCTTTGTAAAACAATAAGTCAAGTCTTTTGTTGTAGCCTCATATGTAAGAACAAGAATACTGACTCCACCATGAGACCCTCTAATCCTCTGACCTCTTCTGAGGCTTCTCCTCCTCGCCTTCTTCCTCACAACACTTATTACTCCTGACCCCCTGCCTAACCGCGATCTTCAGACTTGATTTAGTTGGCTCCCTTTATTGGACACTGGATACATATTATTGCTCGACTTGTTTATTTAAGTTTTAAGTAGTCGTTGTTGGGTGGTTACAGATGCTTAAGGGCAGTCTGACAGATTGCTCCGTCTGAAACAGTTTCATGCTTCCAACAGGTTTCACACTTGACGAGAACAGACCGTGGACAGAAATTAAAGATGTTTCAACAGGAGGAAACCGTTTGTCATCACAGGATCACCTTTGTTAGTACTGATTTAAAAAGAATCAAAGCTTTACAATGAACATTTTATTTTATACAGTATAAACATAGGAGTATTTATGCTCCAAGTGCTTCAAGGCTTAGGATCCAGACAGAAGATTGATACAGACATGGCAAAATTACAGGATTCGGAATGATATTTTTGTAGTTTTATATTCTGATCATGCCGCTTGCTAATTTAGAGGCTCTGTGAACACTGGGTTGGCTTTTATTCTGCAGTATGAGACATCAACCCATGTGTTGAAAGGAAATCAGTGACTTAGCAGCACTATAAAATACGTGTGTGGTGGTGTAATCGTTCTTTGGAAACAAAAAAATCTGAATTCGACTGGTTCCGCGAACAAGATGTAGCTCTATGATGCTTGCAGTTTCTTTGGAAAATCAGGTGTTTGTGCACACGCTAACTGATAAAATGTTGCTTGAGCCAAAAACAGACGCCAGAACTAACGCCAAAGAGAGAGTCAGAGAACACCAGTTATCAGATGAACACGGCTGCTCTTTAAGACAGACAGAAATAACCCAAACCTCAAGTCTAGTTCCATGTAACCTGACTCAGCATGATGACATTTAAGGCGAATTACCTTCCACCTCGTCATGGTCAAATCAATTATCCTCATCTCGGTAACATAGGCCATATTTATGAAACCAAAGTCAAACTGTCTGGATCGACCTCCATCATAGGGCTTAGCACAGGTATAGAGAGCAGCACTTAATGTGAGATTGAGTGATGAAGCAACAGGGGAGAGGCCAAATGAAATTATGTGGCAGAAAGAAGAAGACAGTGTAAATGTGGGGCACTAAGAAACACAGACACAACAGTGTACCACTATTTTGAGAAAGCAGCCTTGTAATAATTCCCACAATGAAACTAAATCATTATGTCAGCCACAGGGAAAGACTAAATACTAATGGGAGAGGAATGTCAGATTATTTTTTGGCCTTGATTATTTTACAACACATTGCCTTAAAGGTAGGCAAAATTCCTTTTTTAAAAATATTTTTATATTTTTTTATTTTTTTGCTAAGAAACTCAAATATATGCCAGTCACCAAGAACATTAAATGAGATGTGAAGTGAATTGTCATCTTGTTAAAACACAATGTTCCCCTGGGAAACCTTGGGTTCTGGCATGTATGTGGATGTGACTTTGAGATGTAACAGTCACCAAAACACACCACATTACAAAAACTGCTCAAGAAAAGCTCAAGGAACATAACAAAAAGTCCAACCTGCAAACTCCCCAGATATTAATCAGATCGATAACCTGCGGGATGCCCTGGAACAAGCCTCATGCATGGAGGTGGCCCTACCACAACTCATTGGACCCAACAGGTCTGCTGCCAACATCCCAGTGACAGACACCACAGAATACTCATAGAGGTTCAAGGTCCATGTCAGAGTTGTCTGGGTAGCATAGGGTAGACTTACATCATTTTTAGCTGGTAGTTTTAATGTTGTGGCTAAACGGTGTACAGTCTTGCCGTTGGTTTTGTAGTTGTAACTACCAAAAAGAAGAAATTTGAGGTTTATTTAGCTTTCTACCTCAATAGTGCTCCGTATGCTATTCGGGGTAGTGATTTATTTGTAGCTTATGAATTTACAAACTGCCAGTGCCCATGCTGTCTTATTTAATTTGAGCAAGATTGTATAGTGACTAAGTGCCAGCTGAGGTTGTTTTTGTTTACTCTGCCATCTGTGATTTTAGCACTCCTTATGCTATTGCATGAACCTGCATATAATTTGTGTCGTGATACAAATCACAGTGTACAGATCGCTGAGATACAGGACTACTTGTAGCAGCGATCTTTGATAGATTTGGCATTTGTTGTCACCACCTAGTAATGACATAGCAATATCTATAATTTTGATAATTACAGATAACTTAGGCGCAAGAAGGGAAACCATGGCGATCTGCTGTACCAGGCAAAGGTTGAGGTTCCCACTGGATAGCCAGGATTGAGCATCACTGGACATAAACCCCACAACAGTTTCCATGTGCATCCGGAAGTAAAGTTCGTCAGGCCTCAGAGCAGGTGGAGATGGTGGAGGCCACAGGGTTGTGGGTGTCTTTAAACTGTGAAACTCATGGTATGAGGGGAACCACCAACTGCAGCCTCCACCAGGGAAGGACTGGGCATGAACGGAGGCAAAAAGACTCCAAGGCAGCCGAGTACTATCGCATCTTGGGATACCCGCAGGGAGAGAGAAGGAGGGTGACAGGGTTCCATTATCAAGGGACATGATGAATTGTTTCTGAACCTGGGAGGTACAACACTAAGGATATTTTCCTGTAACGGAACTTTGTGTTTTGTGCTTTCATGTTTTTTTCTAATGCATTTAAGCGAAACTATGGAACATACTATTCCAGAAGTATCACTTTTGCTATTGAAGAAGTGGTCTATCACTGATACATATTACTGTCATTTAATCGCCCAGGTCTACTTGTTGTTCACAGTGGACCAGTAGACCACAGGTGACCCCAGGTTACATAACTGACATAGACAAGCTCAGTTTTGTATCATGGGGTGAAGAATATCACTTTGGGGACTCAACTGTTCTCATTTTCTCCGTTTTCATATCAATATATCTACCTCGGTCCTCCTTAAGTATAACAATATTAGAGTATATAAGTTCCATAATAACAACTCTGTTACGCTCCCAAATACGACCAAGATTTTCCTGTCGTATCGCTCTGGTGATCTGAGGGGGTGCCTGTATTGAGTTAGCAAGATTGACAGGTTGATGTGTTTGGGGGGCCTAAGCTGCCTTCTGTGTTACCGCACACTGTCAGGTCTGGCTTACATATCCCATTAAGGGTGGCAAAAGAGATAGACGAAGAGGGATGACGGGGACGAGAGGGTCAGTAAGAGTCAACAAGAAGGATGGATTGCGTAATTGCAGTGAAGGGGGTCAGATAAAGCGAAAAATTGGAACCAGTGGATCAGTAGAGACCTAAAGAGAAAAATGGGGATATGATGTGGAACAAAGATGAGGATGCAAGTAAAAGCGAATGGAGGTTAAGACATTTGGCAGGAAAAATTGATTATAAGGTAATATAAGCTGCAATGAGCACTGAAAAAAAATATTTGAGGGGAAAAGATGGATGTGATGGAGGTGTAGGGATGCCAGGTATTGGTATGTGTCTCAATATCCTCTGAGTTGCATACTAATGGCAACATCACTCATATGTTTCAGATCCAGCTTTGTTTCTTTACATACTTCTCTCCATGTGGATGTCTTTATCTTTGCTGTGATGGAACAAAACAAAAAGAAAAAAAGAAAAAATACAAGATTGCCATTGTATTCAGTTGGGGAGAAGTAATGGAGATGATGAAGTAGTTTGGGGAGACGAGTGGTGCAGATCACTTACAAAGGCATAGAAAAAGTTAACTGTCCTTCACAGCAAACTGAGAATAGTGATTTTTAGCTGTCAAAAATTCTTTATGTTGGTATTTACATCACAAAGACCTATTGCGGCGATGTGGGGGGGAAAAAAAAAGTCAAGTCATTGTTGTTCATGTTGCACATTTTAAACACATTGAAGAGTTTAAATATTAAGGTTTAGATCCTACAATATTATGTATAATACAATACAAATTTCTGTGCCTAATTAAATATTAAGGTTAAAATTTAAAGAATATTATATGCTCTATTAAAGATTCCTTATATCTTAACAGGCACATTGGTGAGAATGGAGAGGACAAACTCCCAACCATCTACCTCAACCAGTCGGGGTGAGGTTGAAAGGGGGCATGTCCAGAGCTTTACCTGCAAAGAGGTACAGAAAAAAAGTTAATAACATGTAATAGTGTATATAAATGCATAGAGGAAGCGATGATATTCACATTAAACAAGACGAAAACATGTGATGATAAACATATGAACAGGACAGGTAAGCACTCTGGCAATTTAATAAAGAAGTTGTGTTAGAAAAGCAGAACAGTTAAATAGAAAACAGTGAACTGATTAAATCACAAGTATTATAAAAAGCAGCTATAAGTGGATATTACCTGGAAGAACCAATATAAAGGGATAAAATGTGTCTTTAACTTGATTTAAACTTCACAACAGTGGGACAGGATGTAATATGTAATAAGAGACTGGGTGCAGTGACCAGAAAAGCCTGGTTCTTTAAATTTTGAGGCATAAGTGGAAAACTGAGAGGAAGAAAAAACGAAAAAGTTAAGGGTGGTGCAACATAGCACTGCCTCTTAAACATTTCATGCAAGCATCAGAATTGATGTGGCAGAACCAGACATACTGTCATTTATTTTTGATTCATTTCTTGTCAAGAATCCGATGTGTTATGCTAGCGGTGGCAAATGTGTAGCCTGGAGCCTTAGAGGTCTGTTAAACTCACTTATTTCTTCATCTACACAACCAGGACTTCTTCATTTTCAAACTCGCAGTCAGGAGACAATGTTTTAGGCAACTCATCAGATTTTGGGAACCTTCCTCTGAAGTTCAAAACTCTTCTCCCCAAGAGCCGTAGAAGAAAATGGTATGGTCTCTCAATCACATTTTAAATGTTCACATTTGGTTTGTTGCTTGAGAATTAAACTTTTGAACAAAAATGTAAAAAGTGACTCAATATTCTACTTTTCCATTTCTGTTTTGTGCTTGTGGCTGGACTACAGTCACATTATGTACCACAGGACCTTGCAATGTTTTATCAACTACACTGTATGTTAGGTTTTGGTAAAATCACAAGAGACAGTAGGGGGGATGATGGGCAGCCGGAAAAGTGAAGTCGAGTAGAATAGCAACAAGAAGAAGAAGAAAAAAAAAGAAGACAAAAAGCAAAGGAACAGGGTGACACAAGGGAGACAAATGGAACTGAAGAGAAGGATAGGAAATGGACTAAAGTCGAAATGGAGACACCAATGGGAGATTGGGAGATGAAGAGGGAAGGGGAAATGGAAACCATGTGCAGTTACATAAAATTTGTGTCAACCTCTCGCTGAGAGACAGAGTAGGATGGTAGAAAGGAGAGAAGGCTTGTTGAGTGAAAGAGAGATATCAGTAGGTTTCAGTGGTGTGGTTCCTCTTATCCTCAAAGCCTCCTGCTCTCTTACTGAGATCTGAAAGTAGGCCAAGAGGGAAAAACACACATGGAGTTAATGCCTTTAATGATAAATAGTGCTTGTAGACTTCTCTGGTTTGCATTTCTGCAAGTAAAAACACAGCCTAATGAGCTAAATTCATGTTTCTATGTATTCAGGGACTTACATGCATAAATCGTGAAGCTGATACTCTAGATTCCAGATTACATATAAGATGCTGATATATATAGATTTAGTTTAATTGCTCAATCATAACAGGTATCATGGGCACTTAGGTGCATCAGAAAAATGCTCAGATGTTTGGGCAAACAAGCCTAGAATAAAACCATGCAGCAGTGATTGTGTTCCACAGTGGTGAATGACTTTCCTGTGTTGTTCAAAACACTCTCAGTATGTTGTATTGCTTACTTCATGCTCTGTGGGGATTGGGTGGTGGGGCAGAACAGGCCTGGGAGGTGGCAATTGGAAAAGTCTCACCTTTTTTTTTTGATTCTCACAAACTTTTCATCTTATCCTCGTGAAAATTCATCATCTCAACAGTGACAGCACACAACACAAAGGCGAACCTGCAGTGCAGTGTGCCATGACACTGACGTCCAAGCCTGATCTTAGCTGTCATTCGCAAACAACATTTCGGGGATGTTTTTCCTCTGCATGTCCAATAAACGCTCATATTATACACATCTTAAAAATGTTCACAGCCAACATTTTCCAGTTGGGTAATGCAGGAATTAGTCTTTACATCAGAACATTCGGTCCAGTGCCAGTGTTTCTTACCAATCTTAAAAGTAAATGAATAATTCAGAGTCTTCTTGTCATATGTACAAAGTAAAGCTCATAAAACACAATTACATTCTTACAAACCACACAACC
>NW_007578052.1:444566-519919 GCF_000690725.1 Stegastes partitus | reverse complement strand
AACATGAGCAACAAAAGGACATGTGGATCAAGAAGATCTTCAGCTATCCAGTAGTTAACACATGATCTACTTGTTTAAAGACCTGCTGAAATTGGCTGTATTAAATTATACATTATACAGTTATGTTTTGTTTTTTAACCTAAAAATTGTTTCACTTTTATATAATATTATTTCTGTTATTTTAGTTTTAGTACCAGATGGGACGATGCCAAGAAGTAAAACAACTGAAATGAAACTTTACCATCTGCTTGCTCTCATTTTCTATTTTTAGTTGCCTTCAATGGAATAAAGTATATTTAAAAATGGAAGCTGACACTTACTGTCCTTTTATATTTATCTGTGCTCTCCTTTCACTCTCTTTGCCCATTATCTGGCTTCTCTACAAATTATTACCTCATCTATTCCTTGTCATCCAGCCACTTTACAGTCTAAAGCGTGCACATGGCATAAAGTGGGAACATGGTTAAACAAGACTATAGCCTAACTTCTCAACTTGCCATCCCAGCAGAACGCTACTCATTCAACACGAACCAGATGGTTTTATAAATAAAGGTCTATCTTTATTCCCACTCTGTCTGTCATTATCTCCTCCTCCCTTCTGTCTATGTCTTGGGGGCTATAAATATGTCAGCGCCTTCTTGTGTAGCTCAGACTCAAGGCTCGAACCACTAAAGCACAACTGTTGCACCTTGGATGTTTGTGGAACCAGAGGGTTTGATTATTTTAAATGGGGGAGAGCAGCAGTTGAGCTTTTTACATTTAGGCTGCTAATACAATAAAATTGTAATAGATGAAACGTGTGTGGGTCTGTAGCATGTTAAAGCTGCTATATGATTATTGTTGTTGTTATTTTTGAAGGATCACTTCAAATTGTTGTCTTTACTTGCAGTCAAGTCCCAGTCACATTCTCACTTATCTAAGGATGTTTGGGTCGATGTTGTGGGGGCAAGAATGTATTTTCACGGCCAAATTATGGGGACTCAATTTGCTATTCTGGGACAAAAAGCAAGTCACCATCATGTAAATCATTACCTTTTTAGGCAGAAGGCTTAATTTAAGGTAAATGTTAAATGTTGGGTTCAGGCAAGTTGTGGCCATCGTTAGAGTTTGGAAGGCTCCAGGAAATGAATGTAAATCAATGTGATGTCCTCTGAAGTCATCGTACATGTCTGTCCAAAACAGAGGCTTTCTTGAATATACCTTGTTCTATTTTGAGTTGAACCACATTTCCTTTTGTCTCCTGCATCTGAACTACCACGTTGAAAGTGGTAGCATCCTGCTACGAGGTGTTGTTGTTTTTCACAGTCCCACATAGCAAAGCACATAGTCAGAAACATTTGATCAAACAAGGATGAGACAGAGATAATGAAACTGTTTGACCTTAAAGTGATTTGTTTTGGGTACATATCCATATGCAAATTCATCCTTCCACTTCTGTACGTATTCATCCACTGTCCAAATGTGAATTGGAACTTCTTAACCTTTTTTTTTTGTCATTTTTTGTCCTTGTTAGGTTTATAACTGACATTACAGTCAGTTTGACACCTGATAATTCAGAGTAAATCACAAATGCAGAGAACTGAAAGTGTTTCAGTATAATAAGAATACCTTTCTCTGTGTAGTTAGAAAGGCCTTTACAAAAAAACAGATAAGATTCAAAATGTAAAACATCATGAGATATTCTACATTACATATTACACCAATTAAGAATAAGCCATATATTAAAGATGAGTCTTAAAAAAAAAAGTTATGAAAGAGGATGCTGAGTTTGAACGTCTGAGATCTTAGGACAGAGAGTTCCACAACTGAGGGTTCGCACACCTTTAGTGACAAGCCGAGGCTGGAAACATCAGTTGGGTCCTGTTGGAGGTTCTCAGGCAGTGATGAGGCCTAGTAGGTCAGCAGATCACAGATATTCTAGTAAACAGGAGCCTGACCATTCAAGGCTTTGAAAACAAGCAGTAAGATCTTAAAATCAGTTGTGAAACGCTCTTGTAACCAGTGAAAAGCAGCTAAGATTATTGTGATAAAGTCACTTTTCTCAGAGCGTGTTAAAAATCAGCAGCAGCATTTTGAAATAACTGCAGTCTTTGGATGTTTCGTTTGCTGATGCTAGAATAAAGTGTACTGGAGGAAATGAAAACATGGATAGCATTTTCTAAGTCTGCAGAAGAGAGGAATGACCTGATCTTAGCTGGGAAAAGACAAACTGCACCACTTTGGTTACCTGAGCATCAAAAGATGAGTCAGAGGAAAAAAATAGCACCAAACTTGTGGTACTCTTTACAAATTTTACTTAGTAATGGAACAGGCTGGAGGAGAGATTGTTGTTGCTGCTAAAGCTGAGGTATAGTTGGTTAAATATTTAGCATTATTTGAGTTATAGTTATCTCAGTAACTTTGTGGTTTATGTTTCTTAGTTTCTAACTTGATGGTGTGGTTTTTAGATCAAGTTTGGCAGCTCCCACTATTTATTCTATCATTTCATTTGTCAATTTGAAGACACAGAAATGTTGAAACTTTAGTGTGTTTGCACAATTAAAAAATGTGAATTAATCTATGTGCTCCAGTCCCTTTTTTCTTAAATTGTGCTGTCCTTGAGCTGAAAAGCTATTGATTTCCACAAGTCACCAGTGTGCCATAAGGCCTGCAGGTCAAGGTGTGATTTTAGATGCACAATCTTGATCCAAGTTTCAAACGTGAACTTGGCCTTCTTGGTATTTTTATGTCTCAGAACATGGGGGCAAAAAAACAAAAACTTATATCTAAATGAAGCAGCATTTTGTTTTTCCGTTGTTAGGTTTGTGATTAACAAACCAAAGGTTTATATACTTATTTAAACTAGATTTGACCAAAGTAAACTGAAACTCATGTGATTTGAACACTCTTGGCAGCTCAGGATAGCATTTGGATCTATATTCAATGCAAAGTCAGTCCATAGTCATTTTTATGTCAGAACAAATTGATGTTTATTGGAAACTAACAGTTACAAGTTTAATATCAGTGTCCATATTACTGTCTAGTTTCCCCAGAACTGCTTGACACCAAATTTGCATCCTTGCAGTCTGATGCATTGAAACCTGCTAAAGCTAAAGAGTGCACAGTTTGATCAGGTCACTGTTCTTTAACATGCAATAACATCACTGTCAAATCTTTGCAGCACTAGCATTGCACCACTGTCGTGATTTATTTCAAATCTCATCTTTTTAGAAGATGCAGTGCCCTCAGTTCTTGTGGCATGATGTCTGACAAACCATAGAGAAAGTTTAAGAATTTCCCATGTTGCAAATGTAAGTCTAAATCACTGGGCCGTGGTGCATTCAGCATTTTGCAGCTACAGTTTCATTACAGCTTTTGACCAAGAAATGTAGACTTGGTGTAATTTTCAGAAGCACCATTTCCCAGAGTAACAAATCTTAAAGGTGTAGAATTTATAAGGTTTATTAAAGGACTGAAATGCACGTTTATGCCGTTGACATTCATCGCTTAGTATCCAGCCTGAAAGACAAGAGTGCAACATTAGTCCAAGTTAAAAGATGTACATGTTGGCATTTGTAGATAGTTTTGCCAACATACCTACGTGAAAACTCTGTGGGCAGAACCAGGTTGCCCAGCCCCACCTGGTCTATAACCAGGCAAAGTCACAGGGGGTCTGGAGTCCCTGAAGTTCTGGGGACCTGCAAAGTCCCCTGGGAAGGATGCGACCTGCTGGCCAGGAAGGGGAGTAGGCAGAGCATGTTCTTTCAAGTAGTGATTGTCTTGCCAGAAGTCTCTGCCCTGCTCATAGTTGTGACTGAAGTGGCTGACTGTGCCAGGTGGGTACTGGCCAGTCAGGAACCTGTAGTCAAAGTAGGGATAAGGATAACCCCAGAATCCACCCAGATCATACTGTGGAATGGGATAATTAGGGTATCCAGGTCCAAGAGGTACATCCAAAGGGTGGCCAGCCGGATAGCCCAGTTCTTCCCTCTCCGACTGGCTCTCCCCATTTTCGGCGCTTCTCTCAAAGTGGGACAGCTCTCCTGATTGATACGATGGTTCAGGTGGTGGAAGCGGCAATATTTGACTCACCTCCCCAGGTCTACTGGATCCAAGGTCACCAGTGGCAGCTGACGTGCCTTGACTTCCAGCAGATAAACTAGGAGGTGGTACAAGCCATTCCACTTCTGAGCAGGAGGAAGGTAGAGAAATTGCATTAGACTCATAATTAAATGGCCTTTTGATTGTCCTTCTAATTATAGAACTATGGATTATTATTATTATATTTGTTACCAGGTGGAGGAGCAGCAGCACTACCAGACTGTGCAGAGCTAGCAGCATATCCCGGCTGACCAGGTCTAGAACTGGAGCCGACAGATCCTGCTGCCTCGCTCTGAACAGCAGACTGAGAGAAACTAGAGTCTGGTGGGGAGACAACTCTAGAGGGAGCATTGTTTGGTGCATATCCGGCTGGGTAGTAGACGGGATGTGCTCCCGGGTTAGAGGGAAAACTTGCAGCATTTGGGTCACCGCCACTATTAGGACTGGGATTTTGGCCTAGGACAGGAGAGCATAAATTAATCAGCAGATTAAACACGTTCAGTGTTTTAGGGGAGTGGATGACAGCCCACCTTTCTTAACAGGAACACAGCATATATCCGCAATCAGCACAACAAAAAGGGAAACCCTGAAACAGTTTAAAAAAAACAGGACATCAGCATGTAATTTCTACGCTTCACCAAAAAAGGCCACATCAAAGCCAGACTGTAACATACCCCAAGAAGAACCGTGCAGTCGTCATGGTGAAGACCAGCAGTGGAGCTGGTTTTGACAATAATGAGATATAAATGTTACCAGAGACTTGTCCTGACCAATCAGAGCCTAACAGGTTAACAACACACACCTGATGGTGAAGGACTCACAAGAAAAAAGTGGATCAAGCTTCAGCAATTACTGCAACAAAATCCAGGTGCATAGAGTTGTCAGCTTCCCCTGAGAATCTCAGTCTGTGTTTACTACATTTTACAGTTCACTTGGGTTTGTTCATGTTTCTGTTATGTGGGCAGATATTTATCAATCTGTGGAACGCTAACGCAGTTTGATTGACCAGTAAATGCATTCAATACCAGATTTGCTGTTCTTTTGGTCCTTGTTCTGAGCTGTGTTATGCTTGAGCCAGAGTTTTGCCTTTTACCAGGCTTGTAGACCACTTAATAGTATAGAAAAATACTCATCACAAGTTGAAGAAATTTTAGAGAAACTGCACTTTCATGGACAATATAGGCTCATGGAGGTCCTATAATGCATGCTTGTACACAGTTCCAACATTGTACAGTCACTGCAACTATTACCATGACATTGCTTAAGATGAATTTTCCCTGCTTTTTAATAATTATAATGACATGCAAGAAATAAATCTGTTTATCGTCATATTTATTCATGAGAGAGTAATAGTACTGACTTACAAAAAGAAATGCAATTCTGATTTATCGTCACACGGTGGCGTCAACAGACTAAATACACCAGGTCAAGTCTTTTTCTTCTTCTGCTTTTTTTTTTTTATAATTTTTTTTTAATAAACAGAGGCTACCTTGTTTAATAACTATATACTAAAATCACTTTAAAAAAAATAAATAAATAAAAAATTCGCTAACGTTGTGCTTGAAGCTGGACCTGGAGGCAGCACAGAGCCTCAGACCAGATCAGGGCTTCTCCCTGCGGATCCTCACATCTCACAGGCTGCCAGGACGAGCCATGAGTGGATCATATGAACGGTGGAATCTCGGCAGGACGTTGCAGCATCACGTAAGTACATCCTATCATGCAAACACATCAGAAAATGCACTAGAAGCTCTCCTCTTCTTCCGTGTGATCCCGTGCACGGCTCTTGCATGCAGCTTGTGACAGACTGTGAATGTGGGGCTCAGTTCAGTGTGAGCAGAGAGTCACCGAGCATCCAGGCGGACGTGCGCAAACACTCACAGTAACAGCTGGAGGCCTTTTAACACTGAGACAGACCGTTATACAACATATGCATATACAAGTATCTTGCACCACCTTTGCATGAACTGAAGCAGTCAGCTCAGTCAGAAAAAAACGTTGTCAAGCCGATTAGTTTAAATCTAAACTACAATAAACCTCAGATTTTTGCACAATTCTTCTCCACAGTTACTTGCTAAAAATTATAGGTTCGTTTTTTTACAAGTCAGTCTTAAAGCAATAGTCAACACCCATGTGAGTATTTGCAGCATGCTTTGTTTGCTGTAATCATTCCTCAGATCTGTGTCCAAATCTGCTTCAGTATCAGTGATCCACAGCCATCCTTCTGTGTGAAAACCTACTCCAAAGTTCATCTGGAGATAATATGAGGCCCCAGCATTTAGTCACAGAAAAATCGAGTGGCTTTAGTATTTGTTGCACAAAAATTCCCTTGTTGTCTTTACTATTTGTCCACTGCAGATCAGTAACTGGGATGCTCCACTACAAAGACCATAACTTGGAAAGTGCTGAAATGATGATGAAAGTACATCCGTAAACCCTTAAAGGTGCTTTAAAAAATGATTTAGACAACTTTGTTGCACTGATTTCCCATGATCTTTTCAAAGTCACAGCAAAAAGATCTGCCACATTTATGTTTGAAAATATATCTGGAATCAGTACAAATGATGCGCTAAACTTATGAAAACTTATAAACTTATGAAACTGCAGTGAACTGGGTGTTTTTTTAATTTGAGCCTGTTTGTGTCTACAGCTTGTGAACTGTGTTACCTTTCACAGTTTATTCATTTATTAAATGTCTAATGTTAAGGATGGCCAGTTAGACTAAGGTCAGGGGATCATCTTACATTTAGCTAGGAGAAGTACTTTGTTGCTGCTAAGCCTTTATGTCCAGGTCCTTTACAACTTTGGGACTGTGTATACAATGGTTTTGTGTCCTGTTGTTTTAATAAAATAAAGATGTGCACCCTCAAACTACATTAAAAGTAACAGTCAGCCAACACACACACCGGCCTACTGTGTCACTACAGCATGTGGACTGTATGTAAGTGATGTCAATGAACAGACTCTCAGAGCTTCAGTATTTTCTAAAATCTGCTGTTCTTGAACTTTTAAACATTAACCAGATGTGTGTTTAACTGATGGATGTCTGCTGGACATTGATTTTTTTCCTGCCCTGCGCCTCTACATTCAGTTCAATTTAGTCAAACTAAGTTGGTTAGTTCTGCTGGATTCAAAAACGTTTTTAGAATGGTTTTTGTCTTCAAGGGAGAAACAAACAGACAGTCTATCCAGACAGCACAACACTACACAGACCAAAACTGTGCAGCTTTTGTGCAACATGCTACATTTCAAACATGTGCACCAGAGAACTGTTGTTAGAAAAAATCAGCGCATTATGTTTAGGATTTTGTCTCTAAATGATCTCATAAGTCATATGCAGCACTTTTTTTGTTTTTTTTTTAGAAAGAAGAAGTAGTGAGTGTGATGGAGAAAGAGAGTCCCGTGGTTTCTCTCTATTTTGGCTTCATTTCTAAAGAAATATCAAAAATGGTGACATTTGCTGTGCAAGAAGTTGCTGATGTTGGCACTTCTTCTGTTGGCACGAATGAAGTGTGCGTTTGAATGCCGGCTGAGCAAATGCAGAAGCACACAAACACGTGTTTCCACCACGTCAGAGGACATAACGTTGAATTACTTTATCTTCTACCTTAAACTAAACATTAAACCAAGTCACTGAAGTGTTGAGGAGTAATTTGTGTTATTGGAATGTGCATGTGAAATCAACATGAGTACCACAAGAACACAAACACACACATTTGTACTTTTGTATGAGGAGTCTTAATGACTTGATGCATTCTTTAGCCTCTAACCCCTTCAGCAAACATTACAACTACATGAGTATCCTGCACCTGATATCCAATGCTCGGTCACTAACCAGGCAAGCTGTAAATCTAAAGATCCTCAAGGACTCCCAAAGGCTCCAGAGTCACTTGTGTAAAGCACAATAAAAACTGAAACGACAAGGTGGGTCCTGTTTATTGCCTGATTTGTATTAAAGAGCATTCTTGTGTCAAAATACAACTTTAAAGGAATCGCCCTGTTTGCTTTGTTGCAGAGAAGTTAGAGGAGACCACTGACAACATCTCAGTGTAGGAGGTATTTATCCATAAGTATCAAGAGGTTAGCTTAGCTTAGCACAAAAACAGCTATTTACCACATTACAGGGGGGACTCCAGGATGTCACTGCTTCTGGTCAACAGCAGATGTTTTTTTTACACATCTGGTTTGCACAGATTGAAGAAATAATATATAACATCTTAATTAAGAAAAAAGGAAAAAAAAAATTCTGGCAGAACCTGGTTGTCTGTTTCTAGTCCTTATGCTAAGCTAAGCTAACCAGCTGCTACTCAAGTAACATATTCACTAGAGAGTGCTTCTGTCTTCTGTGCCAGAACATCAAATAAAGCCAAACTGGTGAACATGTCATACCATGTGAGGCGAGGGAAGTAAAATATACTGCACATTTGAGCAAACAATCTCCCTACTAGGTCAAGTGACACTAATTAATATCAATGCCATGTTTTAATATTCATTTATAATCATGAAGGAGTGCGATTTACTAAGTAAATTAATTTAACTCAACCTTTAATACCAAAAAGTCACACTGTTTGAGTGACGTATTGGAACTAGTATGGTGATCGCTTCACATATAAACACAGCAGCAGCAGCAGAGAATCAAATTATTGCAAGATATACTTTTGTAAGTTGGTTTAAAAGTTGAGCTTAGCATATAGGTTTTAATTTAAGAATCAGTAACCCAGTGCAGCAC
This sequence comes from Stegastes partitus, assembly GCF_000690725.1. Lineage (NCBI taxonomy): Eukaryota > Metazoa > Chordata > Actinopteri > Pomacentridae > Stegastes > Stegastes partitus. The sequence goes on along the minus strand of NW_007578052.1, from coordinate 511,110 downwards.
AATGGCTTGTATGTTTGTGAAAAATTATAGATTTTTTCATTTGAACTCTAATGGCTGTGGAAGTCATGTGTTTCAGGACCTTTGCTGAACTTTAAGTTAGTATCTTGAGGCCACACATACACACACATGTTGGGATGTGATGCCTCCGTTAACACATGCTCACTAGTTTTAGGAAGTGCTTACCAGCTCCTTTGCATGTTCCAGAGGATATGATGAAAATACAGCTGAGTCTTGTGATAAGAGGATGATAGTGGGTGATTACACACTCTTGGATTATTTTAATGGTGTTATAGTAAAACTTCCAGCAGTGATTTGCATCTCTGCCCTCAGCTACTCTCAGCCTCTTCTTCAACCTTCTTCAGCTGCTGGATCCCACTGATGCAAAACGCCAAAGTCAACGAGCCGCGAGCATTACACGAAGTATCTGAGCCTACTAATGAAGATTATGTAACCCTTAGTCCTCTGATCACTCATCTGCCGTAGCAACAGTGACATAGCAACAACCTGTTAAATGCAAATTGGTACATCGTGATGTAGAAGAGTGAATCATTTGCTTCATTTTGTAGTAAAGTCACTGTGGCCATTTAGCCTTCATCTTTGTTAATTAAATGAAACTCAACGTAATAGAATCCCTCAAAAGAGCCATTATCTTAGCAGTCAAATTGACAATCAGTATTAGTGTCGTCTACTTATCTGATTTCTTTGACCATGAAAGACATTGATGAAATGATTTAAAGAATAGTCAGACATTTGAGTAAATACTTTGAAAGATGCCCTGTATGGTTAAAAAAAAAACTATATAATTGAATTTATGAATAGGAACCAATAACATTTTTAGAATGTATCAATAATCTAAGTCTGTCCAGACTTCATTAGAAAATTTGGAGTTTACATCCTTTCCATATTGGTGTAGAAGCCGTTGTATAAAGACGTTTATTATAGAGATATTATTGTGAAACTATTGTGTACAAGATTTTAATGTCTTGTATGTAATAAACATGTAATAAACTCTAGCTTTAATGTTGTGTTTGAGATGTGTATATTACAAAGTAATTCTTGCTTGCAGTTACTGAATGTTAAACCTAACAAGCCTGATCACACTCTATCTTGTGATGCGGTTTATTTAAGAAATACTCCAGTCAACTCGTGTTGCACTCCACATTGGTTTTGCAATTTGTGAGAGATGGATCTAAAAATGAATTATAATGTTTGAAGCAGCAGTGGCCAAGATATGGAGGGTTTTAATCCCTAGTGCTTGTCAAGCTCCATATTCATGGGATCCTATATTTCCCATAATGCAATCTGCCAACATCTATTGTTAGACCTACCTGTTACTGCAAATACCTGTCAATGTTTTTCCAATTCCGCATCCCTAATTCATAAAACAAGTTGTGCTGCTGGCGTATGCACACCTTTGTAAACTAATGATAAAACAGGTTGTCAAAGTTGGAGTCTGTGAGTCCACAGAAAGATTGTTGATATTCAGTTAGTTAGTGTATTTAAATAGTTTCCATGTGCCAGATTTATCGTCTCTCTTGCATGACCATGAATGTGCACAAACATGCTGGAGTAATATGGAGATGATCAGTTTTGATCACTTTGTTTCACATATACAGAGCCAGAGCAGTGTACAAAGAGGAAGCTCGACTGAAACAGAAGACCCTTCCAGAAAAGTTTCCTTACAATCCCTGACAATTCAGTCAGTATATTTTATTTGTAAAACTCCACACAGTAAATTGAGAGTCATTTTAAGCTACTATGTTGTTACTGTGATGCTGTAGTCATTTTGTGGTAGTCCACCTTTCTAAACACAACAGGTTCATTTATAAAATTGAAAACATTTGCACACTCCACAGAGCTACCAAGAAAAGGTACTTTGTCAGACAGTTGCACACGCTGCAACCACTGCACTAGTTTCCACTGCGTTGACCTCATTTCCCCTGCAGCCATCGCAATAATGTGAACATCTATGTATAGTAGCTGTTGGAATAATTCTGTGTTATGATCCAATGATCTTTGTGAAAAGAATGAGAATGCTGTAAATGTCCATTGCCTCTATTTCACCTTGTGAGTGTGAGATAAGGACAAGACGTCCTCAGCGGGTGGTCAAGACACCATGCCTGAACACACACATTTGCGGGAGGTTGTCTTCTGTTTTCTGTATATTAGAACCAATGCTTCATGCTTCTAGTTAGTCACTTGTTCAGACTCTGTGCTGGACATGTTGCTCCTTGCTGCAAGTAAAACTTTGCTTTGACTTAAGAGATGACTCTGTGTATTGATTTGGAGCAGTTAGGACTCCACTGAAGAATTTTCCTAACAGTAGCTGTAACTGTCAGGTGTTTGACTCTTGGGTTCAGTCTTGGTCCTGCTGAGTGACCTGAACTCAAGTGAAAAATCTTTTTTATGTACAAACCAACACAGTAAATCTCAACACAACCAAAAGCTTGATCATTTTTAACTCTTCTTGGAGTCTTTTTTTATATGTAAAAATATGATTTACTTCTCAGGAGATAAAAGCTAAGTGAACGTTTCTCCTCTAAGGAAGCCTACAGCATCGAGTTTAGTCATGAGTTCCCTCAGCATCCTTTTACAGCCTGTCAAAGGGAGTGATACGACTTTTTTTTTTTTTTTTTTTTTTTTTAATCAATGATGCTTTATACATATGGACCAGTTACGACACACGGGGCCAGTGTCCACATGGCACTCGGCAAGTTTTGTTTTGTTTTTTTCTTGTGTGAAGCGCCTGACTTCTCAGCCCAGCCAGCGCTCCCACTATCCACATCTGGAGTACGTCTCACAGCTTCTGTGGCTCTGCAGTCTGGCTCGCTGGGAATGTGCAGGAGTGTTTATCTTCTGCGGTCACCAGCACCAGGGTTTTCTCTGCTGCACAGCAATGAAAGAGTGACTGAAAAAGAGAAAAACACTGGTGAGGATTAGGAGGGAGGGAACTAGCAAGGAAGAGGAAGGAAGAGCTGGTCTATATAAAGCAAGACAGTAAGGAGCTAGAGCAGAGAGGTGTGGTTTGTTAAAGCGTTTTGGGGACATCCTCGGAGGCTGAACTGTGAGTATGAGTTTGTAGTAAGTTGGATAACATTCCAACTTAACGAATGTATTTTGTTTCTGCAGGATTTTTCCCCTTTGTAGGAAGATAAAAGTACATATTTGTGTGTTTTAATTGTTGCTCTCTTTAGGTAAAATGGGAGTACTATGATCAGCAGTAACTCAGTAAGAAAAGAGGAGTGACCTCATAGTTTTGTTTCAAGCAGGATGTTTGGTGTCCAGATGTTTCCAGTTGTAACCCATGTCTAAGATGAGTGATTTAAATGCCTGTATGCAGAACTTGTTTCTTTCTGGTAAAAATGACTCATTGCTGAAGTCTTTTACAGACTCAGCTCGAGCCCTAATCCTTTCTAAAGTATCAAAGAATCACAAACATTTCTCAATTCTTTTTGCTTGTTTTTGTTTGCAGGTGCAGTGACTGAAGCCCCTCCTGTGAATGTGTGTGTCCATGCAGGTGTAAATACAGCGTTTGTGAAGTCTGTGTGAGTGTGTGGGACAATGCCGGCGCTTGAGAAAAGCTTGGTGGCGCGACGCTGCCTCACCTTTGCTACAGGTCTGGTGGAGTGTCTGTGTTTTGCCGGAGCTGTGTTCGGATGGGCCTCCCTTGTCTTTGTACTCAAGGAGGAGGGATACTTCAGCTCTCTGTGCGTCAACGCCACGGGAGTCAACTCAACGCAGGTTTTAGGTCAGTTTCATATCCTTACATTCACTACTTTGAAGTCTGAATGTGATGTTATGCTGTAAAAAGTTTGTCTCTTTAAGCATCTTTATATTTTTTAGTAATTCAAAAAGAATTTTAAATATGAAGATATTATTTCATGTCAGTCTCTTCTGACCCTCACATGTTGAACCACATATTTGCTAACCTTGATTCTCTCATAATCTGGTATTATGTGTCTACAGATTGCAGCAGACAAGATGAACAGTTCTCACTTATCTTCACCATCGCCTCCTTTATGAATAACTTCCTGACGCTGCCCAACGGTTTCCTCTTTGACCGGTTTGGAACTACAGTGGCTCGACTCTTTGGAATGTGAGTCCGATACCTTCATTAATTATGGTTGAATTGTTCAAAAATACTCTTGTCAGAGTGTTACTCAGGAGAGGAGAATGAAATGACAAACACTGATTAGTAAACAACAGTAACAAGAGGTTATTCAGTGGTGTGATTGTAGAGATTGTACAGTCGTCCTCAAATGTATTCATACCCTCCTACTAAAGAAGGAAAAAACAGCTGTCACTGAAAAAGGTTGAAATTCACAAAAGTAATAATAAATTTTAAAAAATTATGAAAATCATGACATTGCTTTTGAATTGTGATTTTACAGAAATATGAAAACAAACAAACAAACAAGCATGATGGGACCCGTACACTAATATTTTGTTGAACAACCCTTTGAGCCAATCAGTGCAATCAAGTGTTTTCTGTAACTCTCAGTCAGACTTCTGCACCTGTTGACAGCTATTCTGATTTTGGCCCACTGCTCATCAGCAAAGGGCTGTAATTTGTCCGGGACAGTTTTTTTTTTTTAATTATTCTTTTCAGCCACAATTCAAAAGCAATGTCTTAGTTCACTGAATTACAAGTTAGCAATTTTATTTATTTATTTATTATTACTTTTTTTTTGTTTCTAGTTATTTAAGTGATGATTGTGAATTTTGTCTTTTCTTTAATGGAAGGGTATGAATACATTTGAGGACGACTGTAGATGCTCTGATTAGTAGTGTGACGTTTTGATCCAGATGACAATTCGATGGGATTTCCTTTGGTGAAGTTTCAGTGCATTATCAAATTCTGCACAGTCAGGTATCACATTTAATTTGATTTAGGGTGGAACTGAATGAATTGGATACTGAGAAGCTGCACAGCAACATTATAAAATTCTTTACGTCAGCAGAACAGATGAAGTGTCAGACAGTAGTCGGGATCTATACCGATTAGCCACAGCATTAAAACCACCTGCGTACTATTGGGCTCCCTCTGTGTCACCAAAACAGCTCTGGTCTATCAGGGCGTGGACTTCCTTGGGTGTCCTGTGCTAACATCAGTATGTTAGCAGCAGATCCTTTGGGTTCTGTCAGTTGTGGGGCGGGGTCTTCATGGATCACGCTTTTTTTCAGCACATCCTGTTCATGTTGGGATTAGGATCTGGAGAGGTTGGAGCCAGGGTCATTGCCTTGGGCTTGTTGTTGTTTTTCCTGAGCAGTTTTTGCAGTAAGGTGGGGCACATTCATCCATATTAATGCTCGAACCTACAGATTCCTGACAGAGATGTTGTTATTTACTTTGACTGTCAGTGGTTTAAATGTTGTGTCTGATCCGTGTAGTGCTTCATTTACACTTAAATGCAATATATTTTTATCAGTTTATATTTTTCAAATTGAAGCAGTTCACTTTCACATCGGTCAGGACCGTGCTGTGTACACACTCAGTGCTGACATATGACTCAGAGAAAATTACTCAACTATCAGACGGCCCTCTTTATCATTTCCTTGTCCGCCTGTGGTGGCTTAGCTAAAGATTCTGTGCAAAGAGACAGTTTGCTGCAATTTCAGTGCATCTCTGGTATTTTCCTCTGAGGGATTCCCAAATCTGTTTGCTTACAATCACAGCTGTTTTCTCACACGGAGTAAGAGAGAGAGAGAAACAGAGAGGGGAGGGACACGCAGAGAGGCGAGAAAGTTGTAGTGCTTAAGTCCATTCATGTGAAACGTTGTTGTGCATGTGGATAAATATACAGTTTTTGCTCCTGTGAAGTGAAAGGTCCAAGTTGAACAGCAAAGCAGAGTGAGAAGGGAAGAAAAAGCACACGAAGAAGGAAACATCTCTTGAGGGATGTCAAGTCAAGTAACTGAATTCAAACAGCAGCAGATGAAAGAAGTGTTTACATAGCACAGCCTGACACCTGAACATGTTTCATGACAAGAGATATGCTGAAAAGAAAACAAAGTCAGATCCATGAAATAGTGAAACTGGAAAGAGCGAGAGAATGATTAAGAAATAGTAAGGTCAGGACCATTAATCAGGGCAAAATGAAGGAATGCAGACAAGAAATATGTTTGTTTTTAGTGCAGATGTTCAGACTCCAGGACTAAGCTGCCCTCCCTGCCGCCTCCAAGTTAATATCTGTAATATAACATAACACCACATACACATACCTGCCCAGTTTGTGGCCCCCAGATCCATCTAAATCCACAATAACAAACTGGCACTAAGACCATCCATATGTTTCCACTAAAAGAAGGCGGTGGTAAAATAAAGAGCAAAGGAATGCAAATAGTTGGACAGGAGGCGGCAAGTGGAGATAAAGATGGATCTCTGCTTAGGACGAGCCAAATGGAACGGCACCAGAAGCACACAAACCTGCGAATGAACTAGTGCTGGCTGTGATATCACTGTGTCATATGTCACATGTTTTATTTCAGCGGCTGCAAATGTGTTAATTTTCATTTATTTTAAGACCAGTTCTGATGTGTTTATGGCATGACCACAGCTGAAAAGCTTCTCTTCTCTCCCACCAGATGCCTTTACACCATAGGTACCTTGATGGTGGCCTTCTCAACTTCAGGTGAAAAACATTTGCCCATTTACATGTTTTGTGCGCTCTGTCTCTCTTACTCTCTGGCCTTTACTGTCTGAATAAATATCAACAGGACACATATGTTATGGCTAATTTATTTCTTATTTCTGTCTTTTTCCATCAGTTCTGCCCAACCTGCTCTTCCCAGCGCTTTCCCTCCTGGCTGTGGGCGGCATCTTATTTCTGATGACCAACATGCAGGTACTGAAGCAGTCGCATTTGTTTTACAGTTGCAATGAAAGATTATTGTCACTCTAAATAAATCCGCAGAATATTTGCTTGATTATTTAGTTGATTGGTCTGTGTGAGCCTGAAAAATGTCCACCACAGTTTCCCAAACCTCAAGTTGACATGTTTAAGTTGCCTCTTTGTTAAGAATCTCTCATCCATGACCCACTTTTTCAGGATCGTACTCTGAGAATTACAGTTGTAGGAGCTTTTTTTGGAAGCTTGGTTTTATGATTTCATTGTTCGGATAATCTAAAACATTCAGGTCTGTCTCCAGACTAAGACAGAGCCTGTCCTCAGATAAAGTTCATGATCATGTGGCAAGAAAAAAAACACAAATCCTTCCTGGGGAAACCATAATGTTTGATGAATTTGAACAGTGTAGAGTCTTAACCACATTCAACTGAATCTAATTTTCACTTTGATTGATAGAAAGGTTGCAACAATATCTAGTCAAAATTTCAAAGACAGCCTTGCACTGACTTCAATACATCCATTTTGATTCTCTCAAATTTCTTTCCTAAAGGTAGGAAACCTGTTTGGCTCACATCGCTCTACCATCATCACTCTTTATAACGGGGCCTTTGACTCCTCCTCAGCACTCTTCCTGGTTATCAAGGTAACCCACATTCACCCTCTACTCGCATTATTAAAATCAACAGGATGTCATGATACAATATGAAGTACTAATGCAGATCTGCATCTTGTCCTCTCCTGTAGCTGCTACATGAGTCTGGCATCTCTCTTCGTGCCTCCTTCCTCTTTCTGTCCGCATGCAGTGGCATTCACCTGCTCAGGACTTTCTTCCTGCTGCCCAGGAAGTTCATTCCCTACCCGCTGCCTGATCGCTACACATACGGGTATGAATCTCCAACAGACCACACTGACACTGCTTTACATGACTGATGGGTACATCAAGTGCAGTGCTTAAAAAAAACAAACAAAAAAAACCTGCCTGCCATAAATTATAAATACAATAACAGATTTACATATTCAAAACTAAAAACAAAATGTCTGGAAAATAAATTTCAATATCAGTAAAATATTTAAATATAGGGATAATCCAGAAAGCTTTCAATACCTAATTGAAATAAATTCCTGTAAGATATAGGTAAAGACAAACATAAGTAAATAAAAATGAGCAAAAGTGTCCTTTTTACCCTTTTAACCTTTTGAGCATCTCACATCGCAATCCTTTATTCCCCACTAATGCTAAATAACAATCGCTAAAATGTGCACTGAATAAATGCCTGAAAAGACATACATTGAAGTAATTGTATTAATTTCTGTTATAGGTTTTAGAAATATGAATATGACTAAAAACATGAGTGAAATTGAATTTCTCTTTTTAATCTATCACTTTTGTTTTACCTAGTTGTGAGTTGAATCACAGTAAAAAGACAACTTCTTAGCAATTGTATGGTGTTTAGGAGAAACTAAAGGACCAGTGGGTCAGATTTTGTGGCATATATTTGCTTTCCAAGCATGTAGGAGAACCTACAGTAGCTGTTGCTTCAATATAAAAATGCAAAAAGCCCTTGTCCATCCTCGGCTACTGTCCAGACACGTTGGTGCAACATGTCTTTGAAGAAAACGAGCTGCCTGCGTTTGTGAGAATTTTTCCGCTCAGAGCTCTCTGGCTTACCAACATGTGGTTAATGTTGTGAAAGAGTCTATTTTAGCCCAAACTTTGGTCTTTTCTTAAACCTAATCAAGTAGTTTTGTTGTTTACATCTAACCAAAGTGCAACTGAAAACTGAAAAAAAAATTAATAAATAAAATACAAAACCGCAAAAAAAAAAACAAGTCTACAAGTTGTAAATCAAGTCTTACATTTGGTTTTACACAGTAATTACATCCCACCACTTCTTCACCAGACTTACTAAAGCCTTTCTGGCAGGATTTATTATTCATGTACTGTAAAGGCAAACTCTTGTCACAAGCAACCAGCTCCAGATGTAGATAGAAAGAGCTTCTCCTAAGCTAAAACACAACCAATTTGAAGTTGTAGGTGATTATACGCTAATGAAAGCATATTTATGTATACTGTATTCTATTTGTACTAATAAATCCATGTAAATTCCACACAAGGCTCCTTCAAAATATCTTTTTTTTTTTTTAGCTGAATATTTGTGCACAGATTCCAAAAGTATTTTTGAATGCAGAAAGTGAAGAATAGTTTCATTGAATACACCACAGAGGTCACAGCGACAATTAATATTAAGTTTAAAACCCCTCCAGTACAATCTTACAGGATATTTTAGGTTTAAATAAAACTTCTTTCATGTAATTCCCAATACAAATTAATAACGCACACACATGCATGCATGCACGCACGAAAACACACACAAAAACACACATGAACGAACACACACACACACACACACACACACACACACACACACACACAATATGTGACTAGAAAATTCCCAATGGGAGAATAGCATTCCTGCAATAACATTATGACATTTGGATGTTGTGCATCTAAACCTCCAGTCACATGGTCTCTCTTCAGTTTGTTGCAAACTTCTACAGCTGTGATGAACCTTTGTCAGACTTTGTGCGACAGCAAACTATTGCTTTGCATATTCTTCGGGTGCAACAGGAAATTCAGACTTCCTTGGAAGTGAAACAAAAGATAGTGCTACTAGTTTTTTGCTTACTTTGACAGTATGATGGAGCATACTGCTTTGTTTACTGTACAATAGTGGCTGTGCAGTTGCCAACACAAAGTAGTGTAGTCTAACAAGGAAAACAAGTTTTGGGTGTAATGAGGCATACACTGTGGATCAAAACCAACTTTAAACAAAGCAAAGCTAAACAACCAGTGAACTCTAAGACTACGTCGCTCCCTCCTCCATATATATCACTGTGTGTTGATGAAAAATGCTATTGCGAATACTTACAACAGCACTGAACTTTAACTTAGCCACACGTACAATTTGTCTTCACGATCCCATCTCTCCTTGAAAATTTCCTTCATATCCTGTTGTTGTGAAAATCTCATTTACAAAGAAGACAATTATCAGCAAACTCCCTGAATGCCCTGAGTTTGCTGCTGACCTCACTGTGACCTTTGACCTCTGTCAGGATAACCTGCAGCAAATCAGAGACTCTGAGCTCAGAGGTGGCAGCAAATGGAAACTCACAGATGACAGAGGAAACGCCGCTCAACAAGAACGTCCCTGTGAAACAAGGTTTGTGTACAACTGTGAGTTTGTGCACTTCATTGAAGCACCAATCAACATGTAATGTTAACATGTGCCCTCTTTCTCCTTTTTGTTCCCCTGGTTTCTCTCAGAGAAGAGTTTCCGTGAGTGTTTGCTGTCTAGGTTCTTTATGTGGCACCTTCTGTGGCTGTCGGTGATGCAACTCAGACATTATCTGTTTATCGGCACCCTCAACCCCATGCTGCAGAGGCTGACAGCGGGAGAGTCTTCATTGGGTAAACGCATGCAAACACTCCTTCGCCTCTCTGTCTGAGCAAAAATAGACATGTGTGCCAGCCTTCCTTATTAGGTAAACTTTCATCATCCTCCCCCTTACCAGAACAAGTTCAATGCATTCTCACCAGTTAGCCTGTGCTTCTACATATAACCTGTCATCAAGGGACATGGATAGAGAGATATTTTATTAGCAACAACAGCTTTTGCAGAACTCAAACGTCAGACCAATGTGCGTCCATAATACCTAATCAGACTGTGAAGGGAAATAGAAAATAATCTAACATTGCTGTATCTGTGTTTAACATGCATTTAAATGTTTTTTACAGTTGTTTTTTTCTTTTATGTCTTTTATGACAAACACTGAAATTATCTGTTTTACATCCTTGTAAATGCTTTAACTTTTGTGACTATGTTTTCTCTTTGATTCTAACTTGCAATTTTCTTAGATAAGCACTTGTATATATGAACTATGCTACAAAAAATACAATTTAGGTCAGTGGGTTAACCAACTGTGGGCCTTTTTTTTCCTAACCATCCTTTTTTTCTTTGCTCGTGTGTCCCCACAGTGAGCCAGTACACCAATGCCTTTGCTATCACCCAGCTGTGTGGTGTGCTGTGTGCTCCCTGGAACGGCCTCATCATGGACAGACACAAAGGAAAACCTCGTCCTGCAGGTAGCACATTGATGCTGATAGTGACTATTAAAGCAGACAGACTAAACCCATTCTGCTTCCTCGTCTCACATTCAGACTGTCAGGGGTTTGGTTTTCTAATAAATTTAGCTGTATTCCTAGAAATGAGAGCAGCACCATCCAAAGTAGGATGTATAACGTCTCTCCTAATAAGACCTGGTTTTCCCCCAAAACTTTACGAAGTAGCTATGCAGCCCACATTGTTGTCTGGACACCACCTCGACAGCCAGCGGTTGAATGATGACAAGAGTCTGACATTGTTTTTGCAGATTTACACACCGATTCTGCATGTCTGATAAGACATACTTTTTAAATGTCTTTACAGCTCATAAATATTAGATTTTTTTTTCACAATCAATAAAGCTTTTATTAATCATTTATAGAATTGTATTAAGCAATGTGCATTTGTTGTTGCCAGCCACGCTAAAATAGCTATTGTGTTCTTCACCGTGTGTGTGTGTGTGTGTGTGTGTGTGTTTGTGTGTGTCATCATAGCAAAATGTGAGTCATCATCAGCTGGAACATTTAAGTGTTGATGGAGGTCACAGCTGGTGTGATCACATTGCAAGATGGCTTTTAGTGAAAAATCTATAGCTTATTATCAGCGGCGCTGCTGGTAATATTTTTATCTTGTGAATGTGTATGTGTGTGCATATGTGTGTGTGTTGGTGTATCATCATAGCAAAATGCAGTCATAAGGTGTCTGCTGTAACAGTTACTACCACAAAGTTCAGATTTTACCAACATGATAGTGTCCCAACTGTGCAAAAATACAATCACAAAGACTTACAGGTGAATACTTAAGTTTAAAATGATGGATGAGTTCAAAGATGCTCTTTGTGCGACTCATTAATCCTGAGGAAATGGCAGTGGAAGGATGTGGGCCGAGAGGCCACTGTGATGGTATGACGCCATCACTAGATGGTCTATATTTATCCTCCTCTTTCTTTAATTTTTAAATTAGCTCTTGTATTCATCAAGCCCTCGTCGATGTGCAGATTAATCATTTAGCAAGTGCAAAAGAGCTGCAGAGCAGTTCATTAATATTTACCACATGAGACTGCAGTAGGGAACCCTTTGTGAAAGATTTTCATTTGAAAAACAGCCTTAGACTTGACTTTCTTTCTAATTTGCATTATTCAGTTTTTAGGTTGACAACAAAGAAAGGTAAAAAAATAAAATAAAACAAACCAACCAAATCATTAATTGATTAATAAATGTAATTCTTGTTGATGGCCTATTAGTCATCCGTAAAGGATTAAACATTCTGTTTTAATCATTAAAAAAAACCTAAATGAGTAGTAGGTAATGTCCAAATGTCTAGCGATATTAATTTACATATTCCAAAGTCAGCATGTAGTTTTCCATATTACTGGTAGACACACTAACTAAAAAGATTTTATACTTTAGAAAAAGCAAGAAAAAACAAAGTGCATTTAATGTGATCAGAGATATTCAAGTCTGAAATTCTTAGATCTTTTCACAGTAGTGTTGCTCTGACAGAAAAATCTGGATCTTCCAGCATTTTTGATAGAATAAAAGCCTGCAGATGAGGCAGTGAACAGGTGCTGTAGAGTGAGCTGTCCTCTCCGTGTCGCCACTTATGTGGAGGAATAATTTCATGATTTTTCTGTGTGTATCTTGACAGGAGAGACTGAACAGGAGTCGGACTTGCGGGCCTCGGTGCTTTCTCTCTTCCTGACAGCGCTGCAGTGTGTGCTGTTTTCTGTTTGTGCGTCCACCCCTTACCTGCCGCTTCAGTACCTCACCTTCATCCTGCAGGTGCTCAACCGCTCCTTCCTCTACGGCGGCAACGCAGCCTTCATCAGCGTGGCGTGAGTATCAAACACAGTCACACACACATATATGTACACATGGAAACACCTGTTTGTTTCTGAGGTGTGCAGCACACAGACATGCACTTCTACAGTAGATACAGATTTAAGCTCAGTTAATTTACTGAACTTAACATCATCCCGAATACTCATTTTTTGTCAAATCCTAAGGTAATATTTCCTGGTTTAGTAAAGGTTAAATTAAAAAAACATAGAAATAAGGGTCACAATCATTTCATTTTCAAGTTGTTTTATTAATCCTTCATGTTCACCTTATTGTCACTCTGCAGTTTCCCGTCATGCCACTTTGGGAAGCTGTACGGTCTCGTCATGGCTCTGTCTGCAGTGTTTTCTTTGCTGCAGTACCCCTGCTTTGCTCTGGTGAAAGGAGCTCTGGATGGAGATCCTTTATATGTGAGTATATTTCTTACACTATACCTCTTGTCCTCCAGCTCCCTTCATCACCTGATCATCTCATGTCTGTCTGCTTCCTCCCTCCCCATGTCTGCAGGTGAACGTCGGTCTGACGGTGCTCAGCCTGTTGGCCTTCATCCATCCCCTCTCTGTCTACCTGCACTGTCGAAGAGTCTCCTCCCAGCGAGCTACGAGCAAAGCCATCAGTGCCTCATCTTAAAGTCTGTAAAGTGACACCAAAGACTCACTCTTAAGAGACTGACCACCAGTGATGCTGTTACCTCTTCAGTTTGTTTTATTAATGCTTCCCACATGGCTGTGCTGTGATGCCGTTTCTACAGTCAAGATGGTACGCTTTTTTTTTTTTTTTGCTTTCCAGGCTTTGTGTTTCAACACACTCAGTTGGACATAAAACAGAGGACACTACATTAAAGTGCAAAGGCTTGCATCGATAGAGAAACTGCAAAGTTTAGGAGATAAAAAACAATTTTATAGTCACACTAAACTGGTCATATTTTAAAATGTTGTAGAAAATGCTTTGTAGCCAAACACTGCCTGATGTCTTGAACACAGACATCAACAGGTATCTTCCCTGACGATGCTCTCCGAAGCCTTCAGCAGGATTACTGCAGCTCAGTCTGATATAAATCAGGTGAATCATCAGTCAGTTGAGGATGTTCCACCTCCTCACCCACAAAAACCTTTTTTGGCTGCATGCAGCTGAATCTGAGCACACAGGATGCGCTTGTGAATCTTTGCGTTCATCCTGTTGCTTCCCTCGGCAGTGAAATCATCGATACCTGTGCCAATTCTACTTCCATAACAGAATGACTCCTGTGTTTAAAGATGGGGTGGTAATGCTTTGCGTCATTAGCTGTTCTTTTTTTCCCTCCTCACCATGCTCTTTACATCATTTTGATAGTAATTTATTTTTGTTTTCTGCGAATGGCAACCCGGTCCTTCTGTTTGTGAGGCTTACTGGGAGTCTGCTTCTCAATCTTCCAGACCTTTGACATCTTTATAGTAGATTTTTAGTTGTTTTAGCTTCCCTTGCATGGTCACCTTTTTACTCTTTGTAGTATATAATCAATCTAAACGGTAACTGTGAGTCAGCTATAAGGCATTTGCGCATGAACTAACACTGAAACCACACATAGACACCCATAAACATTTCGTAATGTTGTGGCGTCCATTTGCTTTTACGCCATTGCAGTTCAGGCACACTCTCACAGGTCTTTCAGTACCCACATAGTTCTACTCATCTGAACTCAAAGGAGAGCTGAGACTTGGCACTTGTATGTATTTTCCACTGTTTTATTCTAAGTTTGATTTGCTGAAGGACAGAGCCTGAAGAACAAAAAAGTGGACATGTCCACATACTTACAGTCTGGGTTGTTTAGGAATGGCTCTAAGTGCATGTAAATGCATTTCAGATTGTAATGCAGCATAAAGTGTGATTTCAGGTACAGTCTAATTGTTTGAGCATGTTATTGTTTAAGACATTCTGGGATGCAGCTGACTGCCCACATGTCCTCTTTACCTCTTGTATGTTTCCAGGATATACAATTTTATTCAATCTGCATTACTGTCTCCACTAAATTCTTTTATTCTTTCGCACAATATTTTGGAGTTTTAGCTGATGTTGCGCTGCTCCTTGAAGCATCTCAGTGTTTTAAAGTCATGCTAGCTGTGTTAATTTTGGGTTTTGTTGTTGCTTGTTTTATACAGTCTTACTATTCAACATGTCTTTAGCATTTTTGTAAATAATTTATGTGATACTAGGAACCTAAAAAATTTTACAAATGTAAAAATCTTACATATCGAGTTTATATCAGAGCGGACCTCTTCAGGTTATCTCTGTATGCTGCATATTTTAATTATAAAAAGAGAAAAGGACCATCTCTGTTAATCATAGGGACTGAATAAGGGACATTTGGAATCAGACTATGATGTATAAAGTGTAAAACAATAACTTAAGCTCATTGTTGGACATAAAAACTCTTCAGTGAAGCCCCTCTGTTAGTACAAAGGTCGGCCGTTCAGTAACTCAGTCCTGCCATCTGCTGGCTTCACAATGGGCATCACTGTGACATACTTTAACCAATGATAACATAATGAAGTTCTGTTTGCATTCAGCATGTGAAGTGTCAGGTGCTCAGTGTGTTTTGGGATTTTTTTTAATGCACTGTGTCATAACTAATGTTGACATGTAAATGATTATGAAGGGATTCTTGTTTTGTTTTTTTATTACCAGTAAGTTTACGTGTCCAGTTGACATTATTTTTTGAAGTGCCAAGACTTTGTGGTGGCTGATAGAAATGGTGTTCTACATATCTTCATATAATACCAAATCTACATGTAAAATACAAACGTCACTGTGCTGCACCAAACAAAATCTATATTTTGATAATAACTTTTGTAGTGTAATAAATGGCACTGATATCCTCAAAAGGCCTGTTACATAAACAATGAATGTGATGTTAAACAGTTGTGCACTCACAGTCAGCTGCCAATCGCAGGTGGTGTAGAAAGTGAAACTGTAATCTGTTAAGCAGAGAAAACTTTAAACGAAACATTTCCAGTAAATGTATGATTACAATACAAACATACAATTTGACTGTAATACGTGCTGAAATGATAATTAAATGTTAATCCCAGAATACCAACAGTGTTTGACTACTGACTTCATTACTGACTGACCACTTTTGACTGTTTAATGCATTTAATTAATCAGGATGTACAAGATGTAACTCTCAAAATGCAAGGTGAGTATTTTTAATTGAAAGATACTGATACACTATAACAACATATAGCAATATACCGATCTATAAAAGTATTCTAAGTAATATATACAGTGTAATATATATGTGTACTCTGGAATGTAGAAAGATCTACAAAATGTCTCAGTCTGTGACTTTAGAGGATCGTTTCAAAGTCTGAAGAAAGAACCAACCATGGTGACATCAGCAGAGTTATCTCAGCTTGTGTTCTGAGATAACATAGCTGCATTACAAACTCTGCTGTGCAATATATAAGAAATGAGCATTTAGCAGGTAAGGAAGCTCTAAAGAAAGATGGTATTGAGTTGAATCATGGATCACTGTGTGATGAAAAATGAGGATAACTTGGCCTCTTAAAAATGTCTGCATTTAGTGTATATGTATCTTGGTACCATTAAAAAAGACAGTTGTCCCTCAGTGTGTTCTCTCAGTGAAAGGACCTGAGTGCTTCACCTCTGCAGAAAGCAAAGATGTGAAATAGTCCAAACAGAAGGCAACTGATAAAAGGCTTTAACCTGAAACTGGGCTGAATCCACCAAGTCAATTTACAGGTCTTGGGAAACAGTACTTCAAAAAAAGTTGTATAAAGGACTTTGTGGCCCCAGAGGGAGCTGTCCTAAACCTGAGAAATTGCCTCAAATGATGTTGGTTGGGGCTGAAGATAGCAAGATGAAAAATGGAAAAATATAAATAAATCTGATAACAGAATACATTTATCCATCCATCCATTATCTATACACCACTTAATCCTCACTAGGGCCACGGGGGGGCTGGAGCCTATTCCACCGGACTTAGGTTCGAAGGTAGGGGACACCCTGGACAGGTCGCCAGTCTATCACAGGGCTACACTTAGAGACAGACAACCAAGCACACTCACATTCACACCTACGGACAATTTAGAATCACCAATTAACCTCAACATGTTTTTGGACTGTGTGGGAAGAAGCCGCTGACCCCGGAGAGAACATACGTTGCACGGGGAGAACATGCAAACTCCACACAGAAAGATCCCAGGTGTCCTCACCGAGAGGACCTTCTAGCTTCGAGGCAACAATGCTAACCACCGAGCCACCTTGCAGCAGAATAAAATTATGAATCCCTAAATTTTCCCAAGTGGCTCATCTGGAGCAAGTGTAGCTTGCTCCTCATGTCAACTAGAGCCTGGAGGCTCTCTTCTGACAGAATAACACACTCGAATCTCTGACTGAGCTGTTTGGGGTCAAGCTTCATAGTGGATAGTTGCCAGTTTTATGACAAAGAAGATGATAGCATGGAATATGAAAGACTGGGACATTTTTTTTTGTTTTTTGTTTTTTTTAACTTTTTATTGTGAGTTTTACAGCGACAGAGGAGTGCGATGCTGAATCAGTGCACTACTTCTTTAAGGAAAGATGTAAATTAAGTTCAAATCTGCCGGTTTCACAGCAGCCTCAGAGTGCAGTCTGGCTTCTCTGGTCACGCTGAGACTGTTGGCAGTCAGGCTGCCGGCTGCCTTGTTTTTGCTGAAAGTAATGAGGAGATTTCACATGGGGCAGAACGATCTGGGGAAAATTCTGGCACCTGAAATAACGGACACTCCACCACAACACCTGCTGTGTCCCGACACCATGAGCCCAGAAAAACTTGATGCAACTCTACAACGTCTGTCACAACAAGAATCGTGTGAGTGTGCGCATAGAGAACATGTGCACGGTGACAGGTTCCGCCCTTGCATCTGCGTCATCAATGATCACAGCTTCAGCATCTCGCCCCTTTAAAAATACAGACTTGCATAAATGTATGACATAAATAGGAGTGCAGGCGAGAGGGAGAGATAAAAATAAGCCAATCTGTTAATGAGGGGATGTGTTGGGTTTATATGTTTTTAATTAGACTGAATCTGTTGCAGAGACCGAGGACATCTTTATGACACAGACTTAACAGGTTGATTCAAACTGTGCTGTTACACTTACTGATACGATGCCCTGTAATAATCTAGAAGAAGAAGAACTACAGCGACAACAAGAACTACAAGACCAAGAAGTACAAGAAGAAGAAGAAGAAGAAAAAGAACTACAGTAATAAGAAGAACAATGAGAAAAGGCAGAAGAAGAAGAACTAGTACAGGAAAAACTACAGAAGAAGATGAAGACCTACAAGCAGAAGAGGAAGATCTACAAGAAAACAACACAAAAGAAAAAGACCAACAAGAAGAAAGTAAATAACTACAAGATGAAGTCCAAGAAGAAGAAAAGGAAGAAGAACTACAAGAAGAAGAAAAACTACCAGAAGAAGAGGAAGAAGTACTCGAAGTAGATCCAGATCTACAACAACAAGAAGAAACAAACTGCAAGTGGAAGAACTACAAGAGGAAGAATGACAAGAAAAATAACAATAAGAAGAAGAGGAGGAAGAAGACTGAAAAGATGAAAAAAAACCTACAAAATTAGCATGAAGTTAAAAAAAAACAAACCAAGAAGTAAAGGGAAAAACTACAAAAGAACAAGAAGAAGAACAAGAAGGAGGATGAGGAGAACCACACAAAGAACTACAAGAAGAAGTAAAAGAATAATAACAAGAAAAAAAATTAGAAAAGGCACAAAAATAAAGAAGAAATACAAGGAGGATAACAAGTAGAACGACAAGACGCAGAAGTCTTAACTTCAAAGAGTACAAGAAGAAGATGAAGAAGACAAAGAAGCAGGGCATGACGAAGTTCAAAAAGATAAAGAACAAGAACAATAAGAACCACAAGAAGAAGATTATAAAGACAACTGGAAAAAGAAGAAGTACTTCGAGAACAAGGAAAAAATGCAAGAAAAACAAATAGAACTACAGGAAGAAGAACTACAGGGAGAACACTGTCAGCCTTTATGTAGTAGTAGATTAGAAGTGCATGAAATATTAGATCTAATTTAATGTTATAAACCACACAGGAGTTTCAACTTTACAGCTTTAAATGTTTTATCCACATGACAACATCAGTAATAACAATGCATAAAAATATTAGTACTTTAATCTAAGGATCTGAATAGTTCTTCCATGAATACTTATTCCCAATTCCTAGTTTTAATGTTTTTAATGATATTTTACACAATGGACCTTTTTCACACTGATGCTTTTGACATAACAATGGCTGAATTCCATTTAGCTGCTCCAGTAGTTTCAGTTTTTCATGTTGTCTCACTGCCCCACAGCCATGTGTCATTATCAATATTGTGCTTTTCCTACTACGGCAAGCCAAAATGTCAAGAAAAACAGATTCTACATGCCTAAAGCTAGCTCCATAAAGAAATCATTTATACAGTGTGAGAAACAACTTGACTGAACATCACAGAGCTTTGACCTTAACCGTAAAACCCCCTGAGATGAATGAGTAATTCTGGCCTGTGAGATAATGTTTAAGATTACATTACATACAATTGCTTTTAGTGACATAGCATGCATTTTTTTTCTTCTTATCACATCTGTTGCACATCTACTGTTTATGTTTGACAGTGGCGGGCCTTGCATTTTACTCTTAGTGGCGTTCTTCCTGAATCAAACCACCTCTTAACACTGTAATTATGACGCCACCGCAATAGAAACTATCAGTATGATGCAGAAAGGCAGCACAACAGGACGTTGCATTGCAGACAGGTATCTCATGTAGCGAGAATGAATGCCATCACTAAAGCAAGAAATCCAGTTAAAACAATTCAACAAGTCTCCATTAACTGTAGCCACAGCTGCACCATATACATCACATCACTATTTCCCTGAAAAAACATGCTGTGTTTTGGTCCGCTATGCTGTCTTTCAAGCTGCGTGTTCGGAAAATTTTGCATATTTTACAGTAAAACGTACAAGTAACTCGTCTCTCTACCGTCATCTTTGATCGATACTAACGGATAGAAGCGTTAGCAGCGAAAACACTTACGTCTTCACTAACTGGAGGGGGGGATTTCTGCACATCTAACAAGACTGTCAACATCAGCCCAAAAAAAGGCAAAAATATACATTTTAATCACCAAAACTTATGATTATTTGAACACAAACTCCATCCTCCTTTCTTTCATCATAAACAGTTCAATCACTCTGTTGAGCAGGTAATCCACGTGTTTCACTTTCAACAAGTCCTGTTCCATCACCATGGAGGCTAATGCTGAAAGTCAGGTCTGTCCAGTCGTGTTTCTGCCATAAGTTTTAATTCGCTTTAGGGCTGAGAATGTACACTTGCTTAACTTTAAAAAAACAAACAAAATAAAACATCTTAATACTTTTATGATAAAAATTAAGCTTGTGCAGGTTGCTACAGATACGAACCGCTAGCTTTGGCTAAGCTCTCTGACCATCCAAACAGAGGACGTGAAAATGCTGATGTTAATGTAGGCCAGCTAGCTGGTCCTGGGACCACCAGCTCTAAATCTGATTGGCTAATGCAACAGTTTCATTACAATGCGCTTTAAGCTACAGATGCCTGCACTTTTGATTCTGAAGGCCTCAGGGCAGATTTCTGTGACCCTGGCAGCACATGATGGCTGACATATGATTGGATAAAAGCTCTAATATAAACATACGCTGCTGGAAGAACCACAGCCCAGAGACACTATGAAATGAAGAGAATAGACTGTTGAGAATAATGTAGAAAGATTAATGGGAAAATATTACAACGTAAGTCAGTGATTCTGATAGCGTTTAGGCCAGCAGAGAAGACCTTGCAAGTATTTTAAAACAACACTGAAGACTGTTTCGGAAATGTGATTTTAACCTTCAGTCACAAATAGCTTTTAGGCATTTAATGACCTCAAAAGTCAGGCATATACATTTTAATTGGGTGCAAACATGAACTTTCCACATTCTCTTTTCACACTGTAACTAAATATCAGATGATTCACTGTCTTGTTAACAAAGTCTTGTCGGACCTTTACTGTCTCAAATGACACCCACATCTTGTCTGATTCATTCGTTTCTATCAACTTCACACTGCATTTAATGGCTCAGATGTAAGCGACTCTTGGATTCTTAAAGATTCTTAGACAACTTTGGATTGTCTGTGTGTTGTATAGCCCTGTACCACATCAGACAAAATGCTGGTGACCTAGATCTATTGATGGCAAGCTAAAAAAAACAAACAGGGGCAATGCAGGAAAGTATGAAGATAAATTGAGAAACTCTGAGAGAGTGAATTTTAAAGCAAAATATGTCTGTCAAAAACACTTTTGGGAAGTTTTCATGTCAACTTGTGGAGTTTTCTCTCTCTGATTTTCAACCCTGCACCCAGTAGTCAGACTCACACACACAGGGTCATCAGCACTGTATGTGAGTGTATGTTCATGTGTGTGAGCGGGTGTTATGGAAGGACTCAGCAACACGTTTTTTTTTAGGATTGGGACAGATGAACACGCTGTGTTTACACCAGTTCAAATGCCAGTGTCCCCATGATTCACTTTTACACAGCAGGCAAGTGAGAGGACGTATGGGAGGGGATTTGAGAGTGGTGGTGCATATGTGCGTATGTTGTTACATAAAATTATGCATTTTCATGTTTTGTGCCTCATGGTTGGGCCACAATTATGGTATCACACAGACACAGGCTTGAGTGTGAGTACCAGTACAAAGACACTGGTGAAAACAGGGTGAATGTATCCAAAGTGTCAGTCAGATACTTGATAAGTACTAATTCACACACACAAAGTTTGGAAACTGTCACTGTTAGGGATAACGGAGATTTTAGGACCAAAACCCATTTTGAGCATTCTGACGACAATTAAAGTGAAATCCAATAGAGGTGTGTGTGTGTGTGTGTGTGTGTGTGTGTGTGTGTGTGTTAATAAAAGTCCCCATTTTTTTTACCTAAGTAAACTCAGAAACACACACACACACACACACACACACACACACACACACACACAACCTAATTGAAGATGAAGACAAGCTGGTGAGCTGGCTGCCTCCCTCAGTTGCCCTGGGGCCAAGAATATTGTGAATGCATTACATGTGAACACACACATCTGACCTTATCAGACCCCCGCAGAGGTTACTAATGCCTGCTTTGTGAGCTGTATGCCTTCCATAATCACTACAAAATGTATCCAAGCGTGATTCCAAACTAACTCCCCGAGCTGAGCTCACAGCTTGGAGTTACAGATGACCTTCCAAGGAGCAGGTTTTGGGTGAGTGTGTGTCCACTTGGGAACAGATGATGTGCATCATAGTGGACCTGGTCTTGACCCGTGACACGAACAGAGGACTCATTAGTGAGTAAACCCAGCCCACCCCTGCCCTGACACGAATTATTTCACATGCACAAAACCTCCTTGTCCCACGCCTACCCACATCTCGCCAACACACTTCACTGCACCTTCTCCAACAAATTGTTATTTGCACTGAAGCCTAATTAGCTTAAAGCTGTGACTTATTCAGACAGATAGGTGCTTGGTGTCCTTCACTGTTACTGTCAGCATCACTGGTGTTTCACCCCATCTTCATTCATATCTCATAAGAAAGGCCACTTATCTCAGTTAGAGCAGATGGAAATAAGTCTTGTGCTAAATCTGACGTATTTACTGCAACCTTGTGTAAACTATTGAGATTGTACTATCATTAATATGCACTGTCCCATCCAAATAAAATAATGAAAGAGTATCAAAAACATCATCTTGGATGGCACTGCTATGATGAATATGGCACTAAAGAGAGGATTTGTTTGGTGAGAAATGTAACTGGATGTGGAGCAAGTGTCCTACCACAAAAAAAAATATCAGGAGTATATCACCTCTCCTCCTCGCACAAGTGTAACCAGTCCATATGCTGTGTTAGATCATTTCACTCCACCACCGGGTTTCTCTTTCATGTTCATCTGTTGTTCTGAATTGTAGGCGGCTCTCGGCTCCTTTCCAAACTGGCCTACACTGAAAAAGAAAAATGATATTTCGACTTTAATGCCAAATGAGCTTTCCCACCTCCTGTCCTCCTCCAACCCCCATGTGAGCGCATGTGCCACGGTGGAACCAACACAAGCCCTTTTCAAAGGCAGTAGTCATGCAATAAACATGTTTCCTCAGGAACTGGTTAGTTTGTTGTCACCAAAAGCCTCCATCCCACCTCCATGTTTCATCAACAGTGTTCCTCCCACATTGCATTTTCTCTTAAATGATTAATAGATGAGTTACTGCTATGGCCTCAGGAAATGTAAAGTCCTAAAAGAATGGCAACATAAAGGATGCTTTCCTCATGTTCAGAAAAAGTACAAACATTTAAGAAAAAGTAACAGACTGCGCCTCGTGGTGCCTTTAATTAGCACAGCATAATAGGACATTTCGAAAAAATCTTCTTTTTGACAGACAGTGGTGCGTAACCGCCGTGAAGACAATGACAAAACCCGCCCTGCCGCTGCCTTTCTTGTCTCTTCCTCCGGTGGCTCTCACCCCTCCTCCCGGCCTGACGTAGAGTGGATCCTCCGCTGCCCACGGTCGTGGGCGAAGACCGGCCGCGGGTATAAAAAGCTTCCCGGGACTCCTGAACGTCACTGCCTGAAGCAGCAGCAACTCGGTCACCAGAGCTGAACCTCAGCAGAGATAGCAGCAAGCAGGCATTTCCACGCCGTGCAGGCTAACTCGCTTTCGGCTTTGGTTCGAGATGGAGACTCGTTGTACCGTGAGGGGCTCCAGCGCCCGCAACTTTAAGGGTAAGTAGCCCATTATCTTGCACTTGCAGTTTGAATGCAGAATCCTGATTTTACGCATGCATTTATGTGATTCCAGTTTACTTATCAGCTTGCAACTCACTGTTCTACAGTTTTCTAAGATTTAAGCAAGTAATTTCAAGACAATCTTCTTTCAAATTTTTCAAAAATTTTCATGTTATTCTGGGTTACAGCAATCTTGTATGTTTGTGTAAAGAAGCTGAATGTAACAACTTTATTCCGGTTTTACGCACAGTTTGCGTGTATTTGAAGTTTTCGACTGAGTTTTATGCACTATTATATATTTACGTCTAGATTATACTTGACAGTGCATATTAGGAGCTGGTCGTGCGCATTTATTGGGTATATTGGTGCAAAGACTCCTGACTAGACTTAATTCAAATCAAAATTTTTGGGATGTTATCATCTGTATGAAAAGTTATTTAACATAGGATTAAAATTATATTGGGTCTGTTGTGAAGTTTTAAAAAAACAAAAAAAAAAAACTGCCTAGCCAATCTCTCCGTGTCACTTTTACGCACGAAGAGATGCAAGCCTGACTTGTACGTGCACGATTCTTAACTTTATTCTTCATCAAACATATCTTTTTGTTGCAAATAAAACTCCAAAAAGATGTCTAATTTGACTCACAGGTCTCAATCCGGCGGTCCCCCAGCGTCCAGCGCAACTAATAGCCCAACTTGTTAAGAGGTCAAGGGGTGAGACGCTGGAAAATCTTGCGCACATAAGATGAATAGGAACTTCATTACTATTTAATGCATGTACTTTTCCCGCGGTGGCCACTTTTGTGCAACGATATCCGAGCTGTGCCAAGAACCTGCGAAATTATTGATAAGAACAGAAACCGATCCAGGTCTGGTTACAGGTTTTACGCGTGCTCTCCGTGTGGCAAACCTCTGAGCGGAAACATTCCTTTCGGTGTGAATAGCCTGAGAACTAGGAAACCAGGTTAATGTAATGCAGTGAGCCACATGTGGTTCACGTTTTTGTCTCTTATCATGTACATTGTTGATTTGTGGGAATTTTTGCTGTTCTAAATATCTAAAATACAGAATTATGTAACCAGGTCATATCAGCCACTGTCACCTATGTAAAGTGATCAGGTGGATATGGATGGGTGAATGATTTTTGTAATGTAATCTGGTGAATTATATATGAGGCTCAACGTTCTGAGAGTCATCAACAAGTCATGGGTGAGAGCACAGCAGTGCTAAAAAGAATCACTGACACCAGCAACAGGTTTGACAGACATACAGGGAAAAAAAGCTAAGCTGAAACCGACCTCTCTTTCTTTGTTTTTCACGCACACAATGTGCATGTTTCAAAACCAGGACTAACTAGCAGCAATAATTACCCATTGTTGCTAATCCTTAAAATGTGGTCTTTTTCTTCTCGAGGTAAAAACAATCATGTTTTCTTTCCCTCTCTCTCTCCAGGTGGCCTATCTTTGTGGCTGATTCTGTGGCTGGTGGTGGTGAAGCCGGGCGGGGTGGCTCCATGCCCAAGGCTGTGTGTGTGTTACCCTACGCCCATGACGGTCAGCTGCCAGTCCCAGAACCTGACCATAGTGCCGGCCGGTGTACCCTATGACTCACAACGTGTTTTCCTGCAGAACAACCGCATCACAGAGCTTCGCGCAGACTCTTTTGGCTTCGAGACACAGGTGAGAATGACTGAGAATGGTGTTTATGCTCTTGCCTCTGTTCCGATTATTAATGATGCTTGTTTATTACTCATCTCTGAACTTAGCATTTTTCTTTATTCCTGTCCTGGTGAATTGCTTTGCAGGTGTTGTGGCTATATGGCAACAACATTACATGGATTGAGGCTGGAGCCTTCAGTAACCTTAGGGTGCTCGAGGAGCTGGATCTGGGTGACAACCCCTCACTGCGGCGCCTGGAAGGTGGCGCCTTCAGGGGCTTGGAGAAGCTGCAGAGCCTGCACATGCATCGCTGCAAGCTGGCAGCTCTCCCCCATGACCTCTTCCACAAGCTGTACAGCCTGCAGTTTCTCTACCTGCAGGTAAAGGCAACACCCACACACACACACACACACACACACACCTAAGAGAACGTTTGCTACATGTACAGATAGATTCTGGACAGTCACGCATCGGGATGAACACATGATGCTTGCAGGAGCACACACTTTTTCTGCAGCACTGATTTATGGACACATCCGTCACGTTACAGTTGCCCACATGTAGGCTGCACACCCACACTGATGCTCTCATACTGCACATGTTGAAATATTACTTCGAAGTGGGTTCAGTGAGTTGCACACAACACACACAGTACAACGCAGTAAAACACATGGAAGACTCAGAACCAAAGAAACACTACAGTATGCGCTTCTGCAAAAAACAGTTAACACTATTCAGCAGTGCATAAACAAACCTGAAATTTGTGTGACCATCATATTACAAAGTAAGCTCAAGAGACTGATTTCAACCAATTACAGGGAACTAACTGCACAGAAAGATCAGTGTTGGCAAAGTGAGCAGTTGCCAAATCCTCCATGCATATTTAAGTGAGTGTATAATACGTTAAATGAGATTGTGCCCACACATTTTCTCTCAGTAGCCTTTCTAGCTGCGAGCTTTCTCTTTCAACATGAAACAAAATCTAGAAAAACAAAAACACACTCTAGGAACAAGTTGCAATATACTGTAAAATATAAAAGAAGACCAAAAAGTCATGACAAGCTCACATATTTAAACAGACCTACAGCCAAATGACTGAAAATGAACAATATCCACAGACATTCAACATTTCACTTGAAAAGGCATACAGACACCAAACTCCTTCTAAAGTTTAACCTATTAAAATTACAAAACTAAAACATCATATTTAGAGGACAATATAAAAAAAAAAAAGCTCATCCAAGCTCAGCTTTATTTATAAATGACTTCAAACTCAATACTGTAGAACTCAATACCTTTGAAGTACAGAGAATACAGTAATACTTTATATTTTACATTTATAAATGTATGCCCCACAGTATCTATATATGATAAAACTTGTATTTGCTTTCCTACTTTTAAGGCAATGGTTCATTTCTGTACACTGTGAAAATTAGCTTGCAGAGATGTCACGTGCAATTTTTTTTTGTTTTTTTTGCCAGAGTTGTTTTGGCCACTGTCAGATGTTGGCAGCTGACAGTGATTCAAACTCTGTTCAGTCAGACAATAAGTCCCTGCCAAGATGCCTTTTGAAGGAATAAAAGAAAACACATCCCACATTCGAAGCCGCTTGAAACAATGCAGGTTGCTCCTGACCTCCGTAAAGCTACATTCCAGTAGGAAGCCTCCCAAGTGTACATATATGGTCATTTCAGAGGAAGCAAGAAACTCTTTGTTTTTTCTACAGATGGTAAACATTGACGGAAACTTTTGCAATTCCTAAAAGAGAATTCATATGTCACATATGCAGTTAAGAGTTTACAATCAAGTTTAGATTTATAGCTCACTTGAGATTCATCAGATTGTACAGCACATCAGATCTAAAATTTAGCTTTAGTTGTACAACTTCAAATGCAATCGTTTTTCTTATAAGGAAATTTTACTCAAATCATTCTTTGGTTTTTCCCACATGTTGTTTCACCACATTAAATCTTTTTATATTTTGACTTTGCTGCAGGAAAATCAGCTCCACTTCCTGCAGGATGACCTGTTTTCAGATCTGGTCAACCTCACCCACCTCTTCCTGCATGGAAACCGTATCCGTGCCCTCTCTGAGAATGTGTTCAGGGGCCTGGTCAACCTAGACCGCCTCCTAATCCACGACAACCGCATCAGGCAGGTCAACCGCCGGGCTTTTCGTGACCTTGGCCGCCTGACCATCCTCTATCTGTTCAACAACTCCCTGGCTGAGCTGCCAGGCCAGGCCATGAAAGATGCCCAGGGCATCCAGTTCCTCCGCCTCAATGGTAACCCCTGGTCCTGCGGCTGCGAGGCCCGTCCCCTCTGGGAGTGGTTCCGCAAGGCCCGCATCTCCTCTTCTGAGCTCATGTGCTCCTCCCCATCTCAGCGTCGTGGCCAGGATCTCAGATTCCTCCGGGAGCTGGACTTCGCTCTCTGCCCTCTGCCTGACCCTGGATCCCTGGCTGGAACCACCACAACAACCTTTAGCACCAAAACCCGCTGGTGGTTCTCCAAGCATAAGCCCGCATCTTCCTCCAAGGCCTCGTACCAGAAGAGCTCAGAGACAGTGAAGGCCTTCCCCTTCTCTGGTGTCAAGCCTCAATACGTCCCCAAAACCCCCATCGAAACCTTTCCCGTTAAATACGAACTGTCAGCGGATGAGGCAGCACTACCCAAGCTCGACCCAGAAGAGTACTGGGCCAACTATGGCAACGAAGACTCCTCAATCCGGTGCTTTGAGCTGGAGTGTCCTCCAAACTATGACAACCCAGCCTTCCCCTCATCCTCCTCCATAACCATCACTCCATCTCTGCTCCACCTCCTTTCCGTTTCCATAGTCACAGTCTCCCTCCACTTTCTTTTTAGCTGAACTCCTTTCTCTCCACCTCCCCTATTTTTCCTCTGATTTCTCCCCCTGCTCTTTCCAACTATAACAACCTGGATCTCAATTCCTTTCAGTTGCCTCCTCGACATGCAGGAGGTGCTATACTGATGCAGAAGACAGGTGGTGCAGCAGGGAGCCGTTGGTCAGTTGAGCTGATGTAGAGCAGGACCAGATTTACGCTGAAATAATTGCTGCTTAATAGTACAGGCTTTTAAAAAAAAAGCAGGGATCACATCACAGAAACTGACTCTGTTAGTGACAGTACGAAGGCAGAAACCTACCAAGTTAGGTTGGGTCTCCAGGTGATTTTTTCAGTACCGCAGCTGTAAACAACGCAGGCGTTGTGACTCATCTACAGCTATTTTCTATATCAACTAGCGCTCACCATCTAATCACCACTGACATGATCCTGCACTAATTTATTCTTTCATCATGAATAAAACTGGTGATCGATGGAGGGTTATGTGGCACTACCAGAAGTAGGAGAAAGTTGAGGATTAGCACAGACGAGGAGAGATGTGGGAAGAAACTGTTTTAGGAAGATGATCATTAGATCTACAATCAAGGGTGACTTTTCTCTCCCAGTCAGATTCAAAATCTCGTGTGATCCCAGAGATGCCAGCAAACCATCACCACCAGCACCTGTACATACCACATACATCACTGTACATGCACCCACTGCACACTGTATTTTAGACTAGCTGGATTTGTACTTTCTTTTTGGTACACTTTGGTAAAAATGTTTGTAGTGATAGAGGAGATACCTAGATTGTCAACAGAAGGTGAACAAATTATACGTGGAAACTCTTTTTTGCCCTTCGTGTTTTTCACTCTTGTCTCTTCCCCTCACAGACAAACTAAAAAAACTTGTTCCACACTAGAAGGAGACTAAAACAACCAATGAGGTTCAACATATCAGAGCTACCTTTCATCTAAGCAGGAAAATAGATTTTCACTGCCTAAAAATAGAAAAAGGAAGACTTGTTCTCCAGATTCCGATTTTTGCGTGTGTGTGTGTGTTTTAGTTTTTGCTGTGTGAGTGAAAGTTACCTGTTGTAGAATAACAGACCAAAGTCTAGAAGAGACCAGTTTCATATTCTCTTAGTAAAACGAGTGCCTGTATGTGTGTGTAACTGACAGAGTTTAAGAGGCTGTTAGTGTGGAGGTGTAAGCTGAAACAGAACAGGGTATAAAGTAACACCAAGGTTGAGTGCTACACATCCTTGTGTGTTGTTTGACACCTCAGGCTGTTGTCCAGTAAGTTCCGGTTTCATTACACGTAGACCTGCTGTTGGTCTCCAGGTTTTAATGAGTGTGAATGTGTCTGAACAACAATGTGTTTCCTTTTTTCCTGACTTGGGATGAAAAGTCTTTGGTGCACAAATGAACTTATGTGTCTCATAGACTGACAACTGTAGAGTTTTACAATTACACGGCAATCTGCCAAATCATCTGATCTGGATTTAGTAAATACAACAATGTGATCTGATTTCAGTGATATAGATCAATATTTTATGGTCCTACAGATCATGGCATTTACACACTGAACCTTCTCACCCATACTGCGCCTCTCTATTGCCAGTATGTGTTTGTGGGTAATGGAATGGGTGTTTACTCAGCCATCTGTTCGACACAATGCCAGTACAACCTAATTTTGGTCGGCATTATTCATGTCAGCCATACGCTCCTCATCGGTCCCATCTGTTAACTATGAACCTGAATCATGACTGTGAGTTTCTGACTAGAACATGAAAGATACTGTGACGTTGTTTGAGTCTGTTTTTGTTTTTTGTTTTTTTCCAATGAAAAAACTTGTTAGAAAAGTGTTTTTGCTTTCTTTGCTATAAAAATAAAGAAATAATTAAACAGAAGTGACTGAGTTTCCTAATTGTTTCACTGTTTACTCTCTAAGGATGCCACAATGGGGTACAATAGATGGGCAAAAGCTGAGTTGGTATGCAAGCACAAACACTGCAATAATAAAAATGGACAGTAGCAACTTTAACTTTATGCAGTTGTGGTTTGAATAGAAAAGCAGAAATCTGACAGCAATCTGACGCTGCAATGATGAATTCATTGAGCCAAACTGATAGCATGTTGAATAATGCTTTTTAATAGATTTTCATAAGGACTGACGAGCAGGACTAGGATGTACAGTCCTCCTCAAATGTATTCATACCCTCCCATTAAAGAAGGGACAAAAACAGCTGTCACTGAAATAAGTTGAAACTGACAAAAGTAATAATAAATAAAAATTTAATGAAAATCATGACATTGCTTTTGAATTATGTTTCAACAGAAATATTAAAAAAACAAAACAAAAACAAACAAACAAGCAAACTAACAAGTAAACTAATATTTTGTTGAACAACCCTTTGAGCCAATCACTGTAATCAAGTGTTTTCTGTAACTCTCAGTCAGACTTCTGCACTTGTTGACAGGTATTTTGGTCATTTCAACCACAATTCAAAAGCAATGTCTTATTTCACTAAATTATAATTTAACTATTTTTTAAATTTATTATTACTTTTTTCAGTTTCTAGTTATTTGAGTGACTATTGTGAATTTTGCCTTTTCTTTAATGGAAGGGTAGGAATACATTTGAGGACGACTGTAAACACAGTGATGGGAGGGATGTGGTATCTGTTGTATGTCTGTGTGTTTATGAAAATGTGTGTAGGTTATGCAGTTCATGTGAAACTGCTCACTCCACACCCTAATCAGTTATCTCAGCATGCACAGAAGGCTGTTATATATGACCATATCATACAGTGAGATGGATGAATAAGCTGTCAGCGTGTGTGTGTGTGTGTGTGTATGTGTATGTGTGTGTGTGTGTGTGTGTGTCCAGGGTCTTTGGTGAGGGGGCACGTAATTGTGACTCAGAAAAGAGGCAGAATGGGGAACATACCAGGAAGAAAGTGTGACAACGTGTCCCGGAACCAACACACCCCCTCAACAGATTAACTCTCACAATGTTGATGATAAGTGGAATGCAACAGCTCACATCTTCTCTGTTTTGCCATCTACATGAACGTTTATTCACCACTTTCAGTTTTAATTTGCTCTCACGTATGAGGTTTCAGAATACATCAAGTAGCCAGTTAGCTTAGCTTAGCTCGAAGAATTGGAAACAGAGGGAAAAAAAACGCATTCCTTGCTCGGTAAAAACCTCTAACCCTGGGTGATGTAACCATGACGCTGTCTCTCTCTTTCTAACGCCACTCATGTCTCTATGAACTCTATTTGTGAACTTTTTTTTTTTTACTTGTTGAGTGGGTTTGCTGACTTTTCATTGAATGGTGAGAGTGTTACGGTTTTGTGCAGCAGGACCAGGTTATAGCCAAGAGCTTTAATTATGACAGTGGGGCTTCACAGAGTCTCCATGCTTCTTTCCTCATTTACACTTCAACAGAGATTTATCTTAAGCCTGGGATATTTGTTTTGTTTGACTTCACTGATTTGCGCTCAGCAGTGGAAGACCTCATTTACTTATGATTTTTAATTTCTACAGCCTCCAGCGGAACAAACAAGAAATGACTGAAACAGGAACTCTCAGATGGTTGCAGAAGTCCATTGACTCTCTACAAAAGCAACCTGAAAGAAGTCTTTTGAGTTTTTTTTTTTTTAAAAAGGTGTAATTTTATCCTTGCTGATCCTTGGGCATAGCAGAAGAAGCCTTGATGAAGTAACAGCGTAAATGCCAAACATTTCATTCTTTTTCCTCCTTCAGCTGTAATATTTATTTTTCTTAGAGGTTTGAAAATGTACACAACGTTTTCTCCCTCTTAAAGAAAGAGGTAAGTAAATTCAACACTTCTCAGACTCACTAATCAACACAATGTATCCGGTGTGTTTAATCAGTACAAACACTTAAGTTTAAATAATGAATACTTGGTGCTTTACATGCTGAGTAGCACATATCTGCACTACAGGAGGCTGCATTTTCAGGATCACATTTCCAGGATCCTTGTTTTTCAAGACAGCACCAACTACTGAACTGGAAAACTAAGGGAGTTGCACGTAATAAAGCCAGGACTGCATTTCTGGCCAAAATGGTTGGCAATTGTAAGCATGCATACTAAATGTGAATAATATTGCATTTGTTTAACATTACAAACAGTTCTGATGTCTTCAGTTGCACAGCAAAGGTATTGATTGCTTGCCCAAGTGTGAGTAACAAATCATGATAATCTGTTGGCTCCATACAAACGATCATCTTTTAGGTGATCATAGCTCGCAGCAAAATGAACTCTAAGTCTGTTTGTTTAATGGAACTTCAGAGGATGTTAAAGCATATCATACAATAATGTTCAATGTGAGTGCTTGTTTATTACTCAATGTTCTATCATTTTATTTCATTTTAAATAATGTCAGCAGTTGTATTTCTCTGTCTCTCTCTCTCTCTCGTTCTCTACAGTTCTGTGTGGATGGTTGTTATTGTACCCCCCAGAATCGTCCTTGTTTCTTGCCTCTCTCCAACCTTTCAAAAATGTTTGACATCTAGAGACTACAAATATCACAGCTTACGATTTTATTATTTAGAACTGAAAATGACTTGGTTATGCTACTTACTGCAAATTATGTTCATTTGTCCAACATGCAAAAACAGGAAGTAATAACAGGGGGAATAAAACCCTAAAACCATAACTAGTTATATGAAACCTTAAAAACTATTCAACCTTGTCACATAAAAAACAAGGGACCTAAATATGCGATTCTGAAACTGCAGCCCCTTGTGCTGCAAACGCACAATATTGTACTGTATATGCCAGATTATTTTTTGGCAAGGCCCAGACTCTTCCTAGATGTACACTAGTTGCCTGGCAACTGCTCAGAGACGTGAAGCAGTCTGACACATAAAACCAGTAACATTATGAAATGTAATTCTTACAGCCTTCTAAATGCTAACTTAACAAATAGGATCACGTGTTAATTATTCAGCTTCAGAGATGCTGGTAGGTGAATTTTGCCTCGTTTTAGTGCTAAGCTGAGCTGCTTGACTGCAGGCTGTTGCTTTACATTTCCGCTGCACTCATGACGGTGGTGTCAAACTTTTCAGCCAACTCTCAGCAAGAAAGAAAATAAGCACATTTTCCAAACTGTCAGATATTAATATTTCTACTTTTTCTTAAAAACAAGCATCTGTTTTCTGGCAGTCGAGAACACATGAGTAGGTTTATTTTTTTGTAGGGCATCAGAATCTAGGAGAATATCACTGTTGTTGTTCTAAATGTTCAAAAGAAAAATGATTTAGATCAAGCTTTTTATAAACAGTTGCTTTGCTTAAAAAAAAGGTAAAAGAATCATATATATTTTACATTATTACTTGTAAAATTTTGAATAAGGACTACTTTGGAAGCAGCTTATGTTACGTAAAACAACATTTTACTGCGGCTCATAATTTCACATAAGCGTGGACTTGTAAGTAATAAATTCATTTGGACGCCTCCTCTCAGCTTTTCCTGCCAGAGATAACCACCTGCAGAAATGTACATCAAAAACTTTCATCGTGACCAATGCGATTACCCTTCCCCATGTTTCCCTGTTCCTGTTTCATGGCAGATCTGTAGGCGTTTGCCCTCTATGCCTGAAAGCAGCTGCCTGGGTGGTCATGGGACATATTTAGTGTTTTTCCGGTGCAGGAACACAACCAGGCCATTAGCAGCGAGAATTTCTCTGAAGTCGTCAGACTTTGATGATGTGTGCCCACTCATTCTCCCCCCAACCCTCCTTCCTATTTTTCTTGCCTCTGCGTATCTTCCTCTCCTTTGTGTGTTTGCGTGCGTTTTATTTGCTGTCACTTAGTCTTTGTCTGAACCGCTGTCACTCCAGCACTTCTCTCTCTCTCTCACTGTCTCCCCCACATGGTTATGTTTGCCTCGGCCAAGCCTCCATATTGGCTCGTATGAGTTGGCTTGTTAGTTTACGTCTTGTTGGCGTGTTTGCTGACGTTAACCTTCACACGTGTTGTTTGTAGAGGATGAACTGAGACTCACACCCTGACGTCAGAGGGCCCAGCCAGGAAACAAAAAGGACAAGAGACTTTCAGAAGTTTGAAACAAACTCATTGCTCTTCAATGCTGAGTATTTACCCTGACAAACAATATAAAACCAACAATAAACAGCAGACGGCGCGGTGCTGCAGACAACGTGACAACTGACCCATCTCATCCATAATTAAAGAACATAATTTGCAGTCCTGTTGCAGCATCGAGATCCCACAGTTAAGCACGTGAAAACCTGCAGCTCCAGATAATTCACCAAAAAGAAGACCAAGGCAAACCAGAAAGATGAGGAGATCCTTGCACTATGTGAAAAAATCGTTTTTAGTGGAAGCACAGACTATTCTTAAGGAAGCAGTGAGACTTTGTCATGACTTTACCCACTGAGCAATAATGATCTCATTGCTAGTGTGAGAGTCACTGGATAAATTGTTACCAAAAGGGCAAGAAGGGCATCCAAAGCAATTATGAAATATCAAAAAACAATAGCTTTAGGAGAAGAAAATGAGTCTGCCTTTAACTCATGCAGTTTCTTTTATATAACTGGCCTTCAATTCTTTTTTTTTTTTTTTAAATAAGCCAGAAAGCTGTAGAATCGAATGCTCATGTTATTCTTCCACGACATCTCTGCTAAAGTCCTGCACAAACAACCAATTACAGTAAACTGTAGCACCTTTAAATTGTATATAAAATACAACAATGAAATACTTAATCTAAAATTAGTTGTAATAACTTTGCACAGACTTAACATTTATAACTTATATAATTGCTTATACCTTTCAGATCCATCAGAGCCAATAGACCTCATTGATAATTTGAGCTACTGCTAGAGTGTTCATGAAACTCAGCAAATTAACTCTCTGTAGAAACATAATTTGTATATTAGCAAACTTAGATTGAGAATTAAACTAACATGATGAAAACTTGCTATGTGTCTTCTAATGCATAGATCACATCGACCAGCCACAACGTTAAAACCACCGACAGGTCAAGTGCGTAATATTGGTCAGCTTATTACAATGCAATGTTCTGCTGGTGAACTCTTAGTCTATCCATTTATATGGATGTTACTTGGGCACATACCACCCACGTAAAATCTACAACCTCCTATGGCGACAGTACTCCCAGACACCAGCAGCCTCCCCCAGCAGGACAAAGTGAAAAAAAAACTGCTCAGGATTGGTTTCAGGAACAAACCAAAGGTGGTGATCTGACCCCCAACTAGCCAGATCCCAACGTGATTCAGCATCAGGGTGCAACAAGTCCAATCAACGGAGGCCCTGCCCTTTAACCCACAAGACCTTAAGGATCGTCTGCCAACATCCCAACACCACAGGACACACCGAGAGGCTCAGGGTCCATGGTCTGATAGATTAGAGCCATTTTGGCAGCACAAAACAGACTGACACAATATAAGGCAACAGTAGCATACTACAAGTAAAGACCTGACACTTCAGACTATAAAAAATGTAAAAGCAAATGTGACTGCAACATTTGTAGTGTGACTTAACATGTCACACTACAATATTGTCAATGTGTCAATATTTTGAGTGAATGCAACTTCTTTGGTCATTAATAATTTATGAACCAGCCATTATGCTCAGTTAACTCACATTTTCAAGGCTGCAGAAGAGCTTATGCTTTGAGTGTTTCACCATGAACATCGACGATGTTTGTCCGACAATAAAACATCATAATATGCCTTCATCAGCCCAATCGTCCTAAAGCATTGAGAGATATGATGCAGCAGGTGCAGCAAATACACACAAAAAAAGGCCGGAATTAATGAAGGAAGGATTTGCTTTCTGGTGTTGTTGTGTGTGCACAGAAATATCCATGTGCATGCAAGAGCATTTGTAACATGTGGAGGCAGCCTGCTCCATGCATCCGGCCTTGAGTCACTTCGAAGTAAAAAAGGAGAGCGGGGTGAAGACAGGGCACATATGTCCGGCAGCCTGTCCGCTCCACTGAAGGGTTACGCACACAACTAAAAATACACTGCAACAGACTGCAAAGAAAGACTGGGCGCCAAGGAAGCACTTGAGATTTGATGTATCTATTTGCCTGATCTGATTCAAAATGAGGAAAAAATATAAAGCCATAGGACGACAAAAAAAATTATTAACAAAATGCCCAAAAGTGTGAGTTGTGAGTCGGTTAACAAGAGAACAAAAGAACAGTGATTAGATGATTAGATGAGCGGATGTGAGTCAGCCGCTCCGCCTCGCTTTAGAAGGTTGTAGTATGTTATTTGGCACAGACGCAACTTGTGACGTCGTTCAGACATTTGCTTCATGTGCCCAAAAATGTGACTGCCAATCCACAAACACGGGGATTACTATTCCGGCAATACCATATTTGCTCTTGACTTTGGAGTACTCAAACACATCCGTCTGTTGCTCTACAGAGACTCCACTCATGTTATTTCGGATGCTGTCATATAACTGACCCTCACAAGCCCACATTTGGAGATTATGGAAACCATCAGAGAATATAGGAGAACAACGCATGTGACCTGCATTCATCTGTTCCACTGTTTAAAGAGGACAATACACAGACCTTTATTTGAAACAGCCAGAAGGGAGAAGTGTATCTAGGTTTTAGCAGGATGAGATGACGCACATATGAGACCGAGAATATCAGAGGTCACAACACATTGTCTTTGTGACAAATGTGTTTGTGACAAGCGGCTTCAAAAGAGTTCATTGCGTGCAGCATTTTGTAAAATTGCGATACCATTATAAAATAAAGTCCTTTGGTAAGCTCGAGTTCCTCTGTCACATCCGCCCAACACCTCATCCTGGGGGCGTTGCATCAGCTGATTGTCTTTAGCATCATGTTGGAACACCAGCTTGGATGACATTCTAGAAACGATGACCTGGTGACCAACCAACTCAGGAAGACAAAAAAATTGCTTATAAAACTGTCTTGGCTCAAGAGTAGAAGAGATACTTTTGCACATTTTTAACAGAAAAATTATTACAAACTACAGTTTTAAGAAGCCTGAGGAGCTGCTAGATGATCAAATAATGCTTTGTTTGAATTAGACTGATAGATTAGCTCTCTGTGAATAAACGAAAATGGGGTGACTGGTCTTATATAGTCTAAACAGGCCTAATCTTCCCCTGGCATTTGCTCCTTTGTGCCAAATATTCAAACACAACAGTCTGAGGGGGGAAAAAAAACAACTGAAAAAGCCAGTGGCTGAAACTGACTGTCCTTGAAAAAAAAAAAGGTTTGTAATGTCTTTGAAAAGACAAATGTATTTTTAAAAATTCAGTTAAAAAAAAAAGAACGGTTTTAGGTTCTGTTTTAGCAATTACCATTTCACTTTATTTTCAGTGACTTTAAAAAGCAAAACCAATTTACCACATTGATAACCTTTCCCCTTTCAACTTTACTAAGAGCAAAGTAATATTTTCATTTTATGTGTTGACATTTTAAACTTCAAAACACAAAAGTCTAGAGCAATCATTCCCAAACTGAATATTGTAGCATTTTACATTCTTATAGCCATAGAAAGCAGTATATCAGTGTTTTCTGTGATGGTGTCATGTTGACCCACTGATTTTTAAGTATGCATGATTAACATTCAGTGTAGTTACATTTTGAAGTAAGACTATTTAAATATATATGGAGTTTGCATGTTCTCCCTGTGCAGCGTGGGTTCTCTCCGGGTTCTCTGGCTTCCTCCCACACAGTCCAAAAACATGTTGAGGTTAACTGGTGATTCTAAATTGTCTGTAGGTGTGAATGTGAGTGTGTTTGGTTGTCTGTCTCTAAGTGTGGCCCTGTGGTAGACTGGTGACCTGTCCAGGGTGTCCCCTGCCTTCGCCGAAGTCAGCTGGGATAGACTCCAGCCCCCCGCGACCCTAGTGAGGATTAAGCGGTGTATAGATAATGGATGGATATATCTATATATATATATAATAGTTGACATATTATTGGACCAGAAAGACAGACCAAAAAGTTTGATTGGTGATGACGTTTTGGTGGAAGCTTATATTAATGGTTTCGTCCGTCTTGGTACACCCCCCTTCGCCGAACATATTGGTACAGTCGACCTGCGCGCGAAGTTTAGTAACAACAATGGCGTCCAAAGCAGGTGGGTGTGTAGCTTGTTCATTGTAAACAAAACTGTGAAAGTTAGATGTACTGTCAGGATGCAGTACGTTTTATTTCTATTAGATATACAGACACAGCGTGTTAACTCACCTGTTACAACGGTTATGTTGTGTGTAGACTTTCTCTGTAAGCTAATTTGCCATGAAGTTAACGTTAGTTAGCTTCATGGCTAACGGTTCCAATCCAGCATCCAAACTGGTGGAATGTGGTTATTGGTAAAACACAAATTCAGTTGCTGATATAAATCACAGGGAATGTTTAAGCATTTAGTGTAACACTGGTCGGCTGAGCTGACTCGGTGAGTTATTTCAAGTTAAGTTGTGCAATGATTGTAAACAGGAGTGATTTAAAGCTCACCTCTGTTATGAAACCACTCATGTGCTTTCAGGTCGTCGAGGGACGAAGCGCAAAGCGGAAGTTCAAGCAGATGAGAAGCAGCTGTCCGTGGAGGAGAAGAAGGACCGAGGAGAGGAAGAGAGCGGCCTGCAGGGCCAAAGGGTGCTCATTGAACACTGGTGAGTATTTCAATTACATCAGTACTCCTTTACTAAACGAAAACTTTAATATTAAGTGCACAACTTTCAGAAGTAAATGTGTAAGTTTGGGGAAATGTCACTTTAATGACTGAATATAATAATAATTATAATAATGATGATAATCCAGCAACAAAATCTTTTCTGACTGAGCTCTAATTTTGTTTGTCACATTTTGATCTGGAAAGTACAAATTTGACTCTTGACTCTTATGACTCTTGTGCCAAATAAGTAAAGACAATATTATCCTCTAAAATTTTGTTCAGCAGAAGTTTTGTTTAGACAGAGTACTTGTGTGAATGTATGCATCCTTAACATAAACAGTCAAGCACTTGGATGACTTTGAATAGCCTGCGCAGATGTCCACCTCATGGCTAATCTGTTAATTCTGGCAGTAAAAGCTGACGAGTG
Organism: Stegastes partitus; assembly: GCF_000690725.1. Classification (NCBI taxonomy): domain Eukaryota; kingdom Metazoa; phylum Chordata; class Actinopteri; family Pomacentridae; genus Stegastes; species Stegastes partitus. Next base: position 471,805 of record NW_007578052.1, on the reverse strand, counting down.
TATGGGCGTAATGCTGAGGAGGTGAAATCTGCCCTCTTGGCTGCCTGCCCTGACCTGACTGTGGTCCTCAACCCTGAGAAACCCCGAAGGAACAGCTTTGAGGTCACTCTGCTGGATGGAGGCAAAGGTGAGGAGGATGGAAAGGCAAAGCTAAGAATAACTCAGCCATTTGGTGTCCCCAGGGGAAGACCATCATTCTTGCCAAGTCTCACTATCTGAGTTTTTGGAATTTTACCCATTTGTAGTGGCTACCAACATTACTAATGGCAAAACAGTATTTTTCTAACCACCACTTGCCATGCACTTAATATAGTTTTATATGCAGATATTATAAGATACATGTCTAATTAGGTTTAATGTGTACATATATTTGACTATTTTGTTCTTTAAAGAGTTTTGCAATAGTTACTCTTTACAGCACTAATGTCAGTTTTTCTACATTTGTCTTACTTTGCTGCTGTTCTCTGGCTGCTTTAGTGAAACACAAGTGGTACATAACAGCTTATTGATTTTCTATATTGTTCCTCTATGTGATACTGTTCCCTTGCGTCTCTCTCGTAAAGAAACATCTCTGTGGACTGGAATAAAGAAGGGTCCACCTCGTAAACTGAAGTTTCCTCAACCCGATGTTGTTGTTGCTGCTCTGAAGGAGGCTCTGAAGGCTGAATAGATGTCCAGTGAAGGTTTGTATAGGTGTTGAACAGAACATTATTTTATAATACAGAAAACACTAGATATAATATTCAGCAAGTTTGCGCATTCACGCTCAGTAAGTAATTTCATTCAGCTGTAATAAATAAAAAAGAGTACAATGAAATTGGTCAACTCTGTTAGTAAAATGTTTTGTTTGTTTGAGCAGCCAATTGTGGCTGAAACTCACTGCATATATGTATATATGTACGTAGATATGATCACAAGCTTCTGCTGAAGTTCAAACCAACCATCAGAAAGGAGAAGAAATATGAATCAAGTGACTTTGTACATATTATTGTTGTTGGTGCCATATTGGCTGGTCTGAGTATTTCAGAAACTGATGGTTTCCTGGGATTTTCACACACTGCCATCTGGAGTGTTTACAGAGAATGTTCAAGAGAAGACAAAGTCTTCAGTGATTGGCAGTTTTAAATGTCTTGCTGACGGAAGAGGTCAGAGAAGAATGAACACTCTGATTTAAGCTGATAGAAAGGCAAAAACTCAAATATCTGCTTGTTCCAACCAGGGTATGCAAAACACATAAAACCTTGAAGAAGAATGCTGTAGCAGCAGAAGATCATGTCGGGCGCTGTTTGTGTTAGTTAACAGAAAACTGACGCTACAATTCGCATGGACTCGCTACAATTTAACAATAGAAGGCTGGATGAATGTTGCTCAATCTCTGCTGTGACATTTAGATGTTGAGATCCAAATATGGTGTAAACAATATACAATCATGGATCCGTCCTGTCTTTTATTAACAATTCAGGCTGATAGAGTTGGTTTAATGCTGTGTGGGATGTTTTGTTATGTTTCCGGTACCTTGAAATGTCACAAAGAATTGTGGCAGTTCTGAAGACAAAATGAGGTATAATCCCATACTAGTATATTCTTTGAGGGAAAAAACCAGACTGCGCTGAGCTTGGTTTGGAAATATCAGTGTTGTTTAGATTGTTGACTGTATGTGTTGAAATTGGATACATTAAATGCTAAGTATAACATTTATTGTTGCCTGCCTGCCTGATTTGTGGATAAAAGTTGACTTATGTTTTTTTAAAATATATATATAACTGTAACCTTGTACTGTTTTTACCACTAATTTACAAAATGCTTCAAATGACCAATTTCTTTGTATTCAGGTTTTGCAACATATTACAAATGCACAGAAGGCAGATTATACAGACATTTGCTTGTTAAGTGTATATTTTATCATGAACTTAGCTCAGCCTAATTACTCTTTGCTCATGGCTTGTGTTAGGATACTGTGTATACAGCTGATACTGTTAAATATTTTCCTGAATTCACTGTACCCTTACTTACTTTATATTCCATATTTTCCCAGAGCATTGCATCACAGCATGAAGGAATTGATACTTTGCCCACCTTTAGTTACTGAACTGCAGCTCTGAATCCCTCCATTATATACAAGATGAAATCTGCTAGTGTGAAAATATAGCACAGGTCACAGTTGGCTCACATACCTTTAAAATTTGTCAGGCTACTTACATCTGAATATTAACTGGTGAACATGTGTGAATTGGGTTTTTAAGTAAACTCTAATTTATTTATTTTTTTTAGCTTAATCAAAATTTCAACAGTAGTATGCAGAAAGTGTTGTGCAGCTGGTGGTTAACAGTGATCTTGCAGAAGTATATACAGTAAGCACTCTACAAATAGTGTGATTTAACAGAACCTTTCATGTTTTATTTGCAGCCGTGCATTCAGGAGATGTGGCTGGTGGAAGCAAAATGAAGAGGAGTGACCAAAGAGATGTTCTCAGTCCCTCCTCTGATGAGCCAGGCTCCAACTGCTGTCATCTGCTGGATACATAGTGACACCTAGTGGAACGTCTATGATCCGATACATTTATCAGATGCACCGTCCAGCTTGTTTTCTTTAGTGTGTTCTCTCTCAGTTCCTTAAGGTTTAATGTATATTTCTATCTGTTTTTGATAAATAAAGTTTATTGTAGCTATTAAGTGGATGTGTCTTTACTCTTGCCAAGCAGAAATCAGTGTCATTCAGGATTTATGGTGACGGGTGGAAAAGCGTCCTAGAAGGAATTTTTACTGTACTAAATTGGATGAGTTGATACAGACATAAATGTATCCTGATAACTCTGTGAAATCAAAAGTTTGGGTTCACTTTTGAATGAATAAAAGTTAAAGACAGAGCTATCAGCATTATATTATGAGTGAGTTCTCTAATAAATATTTTCATGAGATGAAAGTTTTGCAATATTTGAGACACAGCGTGTGTAGCCTTTATGTTGTAATACGGTGCAAAAAACGTTTTCTTGGATTTATGTTGAAGGGTAGAGAAGAGGTCCAATGAATATTTGCTTTATTTAATTGGATGACATGATAAAACTATGTGCGTATTCTGTTTAAGCTATGAAAACATGTATTGATGTCCAAACTCCGATACCCTCTCAAACACCACTCCAGGGAAAATCAAGCTGTTTTTTTTGTTGTTTGTTTTGTTGTTGTTGTTTTTTTTTTTTTTTTTACCTTCTTATGAAAGTGTTTTCATATGCTACCGGAGGCATCATAAATGAAATGAGCAGCCAACGGAATGGCGAAACTGTAGTGTCCATTAACTCCTGCTGCGGTGTCATAACGAATTTACGATCGGCTTGTTAAATAACTATGTAATTTCAGCAATTGACAGCTATTTTACATAAATAAAAAATAGCATTTTTTTCTCAACGGAAGCATGCGTTTGAATGCTATTGGCTGTTGAGGGAGTGACCTCATCATAACGCGACCAACTACGACAACGGCCCCTCATGCGAAGTGAACTTATTTTATTTCTACAATAAGGCTTGAAATTGATCCGTAAGTATCATACATTAAAAAATAGTCAATCCGTACACATTTGTCATACTATACAGGAAATGTTAAGTGTGTTTCGGAGCATTTGAACGCAACCTTTCCGCCTTTGCTCCAGTGAGTAATTCTAATTCAGCTGCGGCCTGCTAACAACTAGCTGGTTTGTTTGCTAGTTTTGTGCTGAACTCTGTTTACACTTTGACATAGCTCATAGATGTATTATGTGTTTTCCCCTACTTTTACCTCGACCTAAGTTTTCTTTTATGGTGCTTAACCAAAACCAGTTATTTTTGTTGCACGTAACTATAACTAAACTTAAGCTCTAGCCCTGACTGTACTGCAACTAACGATTAGTTTAATCATGCATTAATCTGTCGATCATTTTTCTCGACTAATCGATTAGTTATTTGATCTAGTGATGAAAAATTTTGATCAGTGTTTCCCAAGTCCAACAGGACAAATGTCTTAATTTGTCCACAACCCAAAGATAGTCAGTTTACTGTCACGGAGGTGTAAGAAACCAGAAAATATTCACATTTAAGAGGCTGAAATTAGACAATTTAGATTCTTTATGTCTTAAACAGATAACACACATGGTAATTGATTCTCAAGATAATTGGTCAATAGTCAAATGATTGACAGCTAATCAATTATTCGTTTGATTGTTGCTACTCTAAACTCCAATTAAGGAGGTAGGGAAACCCCAAAAGAAGAGACTTAAGCAGACAACCTCGATTGCAATAATTATATACTGTAGAGATTTACAGTAATTATATCCCTTTTGTTCTTTATCTTTAACTGTATGTGTATGATTAAGTCTACCTTACATTTTGTAAATATCATTCAAATGCCACATAAAAATTAGAAATTCAAATATGAAGCATAACAGGTGCATTTTTATTGTACAGCAATTAATTGTGGATTACTTTATTTGACGATGCATAATTATTCTCTGCTGCCATTTTTTGCCTGTTTCTTTTGTAAAATAGATGTCATAGTTGAATAAGAGTAAATACAAGTTCTTGAACTTTGTTGCTCAACTCTGACATGCACTTGTCAGTATTATTAACATTTTATAGGGTCAGTGATTGCTCATAAAGAAATGTTTTTATGCAAGTAGAAAATGCTCTTTAATTTTTATTGCCGTACTTCAGATACTGTCATAAAGTGTATAATGTTGTGACACTGTATTGTAAATGCATCTAACATTTTTCTTTCAATATGCTGTTTTTGGCAAATATTTATAACCTAGAGTTTGTTTTGTCAGTCATGGCAACAGAAAGTGTGGAAAAGACCAGTGAAGACGTTCCAGTAGCCGGGAAGGTCAGCACAAGATATGACCTGGAGAAGGAGACTGAACTTCGATTTGAGGTTGAGGCAGGGGAGGCAGCGGAGCAATTGGAGCTGGAACTCCTGACAGGAATGGCTGAGGTGTTTGGCTCAGAGCTGAACCGCAACAAGAAGTATACATTTGGACCTGGTTCGAAGATTGCAGTTTTTACCTGGCAAGGTTGCAGTGTGAATCTTTATGGGAAGCCAGAGGTAAGTACCTGGATGAGTCTATGCAAATGTGTAAAAGTATAAATATGTCTGTTCTGAGTATAATTTAACAATGGAATATGTATTGGTTTCACTTTTAACACTGTATTGCTTTTTCCATTTAACTTAATGAATAAAAGGCTCAAATAACCAGTGTCTCTCTATCATCACCACAGGTGGCTTATGTGTCCAAGGATACGCCCATGCTGCTCTACCTGAACACACACGCTGCCCTGGAACAGATGAGAAAACAAGCAGAGCGGGACAATGAAAGGGGGCCAAGGGTAAGTTTGATTAAGGAACGACTGCTTTCAGTGGCCTCTATCTGTAAGCTTGTCAGATCCCAGTAAATGCATTTTACATAAACACTGAATAATTAATCGGCCCTCAGGTGATGGTGGTGGGACCTACAGACGTGGGGAAGTCGACAGTCTGCCGGCTGCTTCTTAGCTATGCTGTCAGGGTTGGCAGGAGGCCAACGCTGGTGGAGCTGGATGTGGGACAGAGTGGGGTAAGATGAACTGGAGTTGTTAGAATAAACATTTAACCAGTTTACAGATAATAGAATAGCATTTGGTGATATTTAAATGATTATACACCATTGTGTGCAGGCTGAATCATCTTGGATTTATACAAACTGAAACTACGGCATGCTTTAATGTAATCTCTTTTTTGTTTTGCTGATTCATCTCTTGGTCAGTGAAGATTTTACAGTATAGTCTGCTCATATGACTTTTTCTGTCAGTCAGAGATACACGTTCTAGAAAACACTGCACTCTGTATTAATAACAGTAACAATAAAGAAATATATAGTATCTTAGTAGTGACACTAATGTTCTTTCAAGTCATTGCAGTCATTATGAGAAGACAAGAACTGAAAACACTGGCCTACTGATTGTGACTTGTGGTTGATTATCCTTCATATGGGATGGAAGTGTTGGGAAAAAAAATAGCTGAGTGACACTGGTAGAGTAAGGAGATTGATAAATGCAGAGTTCCAGCAAGAGTATTTATTTGTGCTTTTTATTTATAATGCAGCATCAAAAGAAGAAATCAGGTCAATGTTTGTGAATTACACCGGAAGCTGTTCTAAATGTGACACTCATATTTCACAACCATTGCCGAAAGGGCACAAGTTGCCTAAGTTGTGGCCTATGCTTTATTTCCCAACTTCACTGAGTACAACAAATGTGAACGCTGTAAACAGGAAGGAAATTAAAACAATACTTATTTATAGCAGGATACAGACTGAATTATTTTGTTCATGTGATGCAACAGTACTGGGTAGCTGTACTAGATGATCGTTTTTGCTGTTAAATTTGGGTTGTGAAAGTGTCCAATGCTTCAAGTAAGCCTTCATTATGCTGTCGTTACTAGTATAAGGTGTAAAAGAGCATTCTGCTCCTTTAGGTGTCTGTACCTGGGACAGTGTCAGCGCTGTGCATCGAGCGTCCTGCAGATGTGGAGGAGGGTTTCTCAGTCCAGGCTCCACTGGTCTACCACTTTGGCTCCACAACTCCGGGGACCAACATCAAACTTTACAACAAGGTGAGAGGAAAGATTCTACACCTTTTTCTAACATAACTATGAATTCAAACTGCAAGTTTATCAAGTGCTGTCATCACTTATGTTGTTTCTTTCTGCCCACTGCAATCTTATTTTCTCATTAAGCTGACGTCCTGCCTGGCCGAGGTGTTTTCCCAGCGCTGTGAAGTGAACAGGAAGGCCAGTGTGGGAGGCTGTATCATCAACACCTGTGGCTGGGTGAAGGGTTCTGGATACCAGGCTCTGGTTCATTGCGCTTCAACCTTTCAGGTGGATGTGGTGCTAGTGTTGGACCATGAGAGGCTCTACAATGAACTCAAGCGAGACCTCCCTCACTTTGTGCGGGTTGTGCTCCTGCCAAAGTCCGGGGGAGTGGTGGAACGCTCCAAGGAGTGCCGGCGGGATGCTCGGGATGAGAAAATCCGTGAGTATTTCTACGGCTTCCGTGGAGTGTCTTTCTACCCTTTTTCATTTGAAGTGCGTTTCTCAGACGTCCGCATCTACAAGATCGGGGCACCGTCCATCCCAGACTCGTGCTTGCCACTGGGAATGTCTCAGGACGACACGCAGCTGAAACTGGTGCCAGTGACACCAGGCAGAGACCTCACGTATCATGTGCTGAGCGTGAGCAGTGCCGAGGACGGAGAGGAAGGTGCGAGGAAGGGTATAGTGGAGAGTCCAGTGTGTGGCTTTATTGTGGTAACTTACGTAGACACTCAGGCACAGGTGATGAAAATTCTGTCTCCAGCACCCAGACCACTGCCCAGACATACTCTGCTTATCATGGACATCCGTTTCATGGATATGAAATAAGGCACCACCTTGGGGATGAGGACTCTGGATTAAGTTGTGGATCATTTTCGGGATGGTTCTGTTGGATTTTAGTTTCCGGGTTATCTTCTTTGTTCTTTGTACATACTACAGAAAGAATTTTTGAACATTGAAATTGGTCGCGGTTGTATTTTTTAGCCCATTTAAAAGATCTGATGTCTTTAGAAGGGGATGTTTTTATCAATATAGGAATATTTTTCTTGATGATCTGTTTCATAAACATTGTTTCACTCTTGAGAAATAAATTTTTCATGTAAAAAGTTATGTGTTTGTGTTAATTATACTAACTTTCATGGTCAGTACATTTTCCAATCAAACAACAGTTACGTTTATTAGCATATATCCAATACGTAAGGGACAGGTGATGGAAAAACGTTCGTGTGTCTGAACAAAATTACAACCTAATCAAAGCTTTGGAAAGTCTGGGAAAGCTTTAAGATTTCAAAACCTTTCCTATTTTGACAAACTGTCATCCAGCAATATTTCTTAATATGTGTGTCAAGTGGGAGACCTGTCTTGCCCTCTATATTGTATACACCCCGCAGTGTTCATTGTGTCTGTTTTGTAAAAAGTAAGGCAAAGGACACTAACCTGTAGGCCACATTGTCACAGACACACACTACCAGTATGACAGTTTTGCAGCACTGCAACAGGAGCTCATTAGTTGTTTGATTTGTAAACAGATGACAGCACCTTGTAGACCTCATGAAGTGTTGTTTCAACTCGTATGCTGTTTTATTTTTCACATTATTAACATGTACCTATTCCAAATATGACGGCAATATGAATAATACAAGTGGGACACAACTCACCAGAATACAGTAATAGTGATGAATGTAACAAATTGGGTTACATAATGTTTGGTACATGTTTTTGCAGTTGGTAGCACTGTTGCCTCGCAGCAAGAGGGTTGCCAGTTCGCGTCCCGGTGGGGGCACCGGAATCTTTCTTCTCCCCATGCAGTGTGGGTTCTCTCCGGGTTCTCCGGCTCCAAAAACATGTTGAGGTTAATTAGTGATTCTAAATTGTCCGTAGGTGTGAATGTGAGTGTGCTTGGTTGTCTGTCTCTAAGTGTGGCCCTGCGATGGACTGGTGACCTGTCCAGGGTGTCCCCTGCCTTCGCCCTGAGTCAGCTGGGATAGACTCCAGCCCCCCACTCCATACCAACTACAGCCACCACAAAAATATTTAATCTTATGAGTATTATTCACCCTTTGACTATAAAACATCAAGCTTTAAGTTCATTATACAGTTCTCCAAGGTACGTCACAGATTGGTTGTTTCAAACAATGAAGAAACAGCTTTGTTTACAATATTAATATTGCTGAGTATTAGTCTTGCTCCTTTGTTGTCATTGTGAGGTATAATTTCTACCTCCTTTGTATTAACTGCACAACTCATTTAAAAAAAAATCTTATTTCGTATTCCCTTTTATAGAAAAGATTAACTGTAAATGTGTAGCAAGGATAATATGTGTGTTGTTTCAAAGTGCTGTAGTTTTTGTCAGTTTTACTCCGACAAGAGAGCGATTCTTGTCATCTGGTCACAGCACATGAAAAAGCACATTCTGACATCAGCTGGTTATCTTCTGGATCATGTCAAGCCTGTTTTAAAGAACCTTGTCTGACAGTAATCGAAGTTTGGAGCAGCACATAACAAAGCTTCTACAATCCTGCTTTTATCATGCAAAACATGTTTTAAAAATGCAGTTTAGTTTAACTTTTAAAGACAAAGTTTATTTTAAATGCTTTTATTTCATCAGGTTTGGATTGCTGCAACAGCCTTTTTACCTGCCTGGACTAAAAATGTTTTGGTCAGACCCAGAATGCATGTTTTACATGTTTAGGATAGATATTTAGATTTTACTGATTATGTTTAAGGCCCCTCACGGCATCTCTCCTGTATCTCTGACCTTTTAGTGCTGTACTTTGAGATCCTCGGGGAGAGGTATTTTCTCTGCTCTTTGGGCTCGCCTGAAAGAGAACAAAGCATTTGCAGTTGTATTGTTTGTTAGACAGAATGTAGTGCGATTCATTTGTCTATTAAAATTATGATTTTATGACTTGTTTTTTTGTGAATCTTTTAGTTTGCTGCCAAGTCCACACTTTGTAACTTCGATTTTGAAAAGTGCTCTATACATAAAGATTTTGTTATTGTTGTTGGTCAATTCCTATCCAGAATCAAAGACGACACTGCTTCTGAATGTAACTGGTTTTAACTGTGTTGCTTATTTTGTTGTCTCCTTGATTGTTGTCTTTTTTTTCTTCTTTATTTTGTATTGGGTTGAATGTACTCTCTACAGCATTGTAAATGAGGGCTTCCCTCAATGATTCCTCGAGATTTTAATAAAGGTAGAATTATGATTATTTTTATTATAGTTATCACAGTAGTTCAGTACTTGACCACCATACAGTGTTAAAGCTGTTCACAAGGCCACACCCCCCTCGGCCTCTGATTGGCTGTTGGTCCCACCTGAGGGACGACAGACTAGTTCCGGGATTCCGATGTCGGCCTAGCAGGCGAGCTAAGTAGTTTGCTAGCGGCTAACTCAAGGAGGACCGAAACGACCCACACCCTACAGGCAAGACAGCTCGCTTCTTCGGTATTAGGTGCGTGTTTTACTCTCTCTTTGTGGCGACCGTTTATCTGAAAGTAGCTACAGTTGTCTCGTCAATCGTCAATGAACGCCAGTCCGTCAGAGTAAAGCTTTCATAACTAACGCTAGCTAACTCTTCTAGCTGTGGTAAAGGACTGAGCGGTGTCGCAAAAAAAAAAACTTTCGAGTAAAAGCTCACAGAGTGATTACTAAGTATGACTGGTATTTAAACCCCTTATTATCACTCGCTTGAACTGAAGCATCACAGAGTCCGTTAGTTTGAAACAGTGGTGTGTGTTGTAATGAGGTTCATGGTGGTGTGAGCAGATTATGGTAACGTTAGTTGTCTTGACTGAATCCTAGCACTGCTCTGGCCTGCTGTTTAATGCCTCTTTTAACGTACCACTGAAAGATGAAATTATGGCCAGTCTTGTGGTACAGATTAAAGACAGATATCAGAGAGCAGCTGTCAGTGTGTCCATATCGCTTGGTAAATGGATTAAATTCGCCCCACCGGCCACTTAACGGTGAGGCTTGCGAGGTGTAGATTGTTGCGGTGACATGACAGGCAAGGCTCGACACGGAGATTTTAGGATTAACATCCATTATAGTCGGGGGGATTTGTTGTGGGGCAGATGAGATGATTAACAACAAGCAGACTAACACTCTGTCTCGACTACAGCTCTTTATTTGTTAGCACGGATGATCGTTGAAAAGAGGGGTGTGTCCAAACTATCAGATTACACTGTTACTCCAGATCCGTTTTCAGTGTGTTCACGGACTTGTTTTTCATCAGGAGATGAGGGGAAATTAGCATGATGTGTGTGTGTGTGTGTGTGTCAAAGGCGTCGAGGCTCGTCACAGATCGCTGTCTCCGTGGTGTTTTGAATTTACAACAGTGGGAAGTGTTTCCTTTGACCACCTGAGGGCATTGAAGTGACAGCTGTGTGTTTAAGAGCAGCAGGCTGTTGAACAACTCTCTTATGAGTAATGGTGAAAAGTGCACACTCACACTCTTTTTATACGTGAGTTTTAGGAGAACAACGGCTTAGTTAGTCAGTCTGATTGTTGTGAAATCAGAGTGAAACCTTTGCTCCTGTCAGATAATTTAATTAGAGCAACGTTATCTAACGTACTGAGGAAATTATTTTTTTCCCTGAGACTTTATGAGCTAAGTGAAACATGGCAATTTTCATGCATTAATGGTTTATTATTTTGTTATTGTAGACGCCTGTGTTCTCCATTATATGTAAGCTATTTATATTAACGAGCTAGTAAATGACTTCTTCTATATTAAATCATGCCAGATTCTAGGGCGGAACAGTCATTTGGAATATTACTGAAACCACAGTATGCAAGGTAAAATGTGTCACAACATACTATTACAAATGAAGCAGTGTGGTGCTACAGAGATGTCTTGGCCTACAAATCATATTCTCCAGACACATTAGAACATGATTGTTTGGCATAGACAGCAGCAACATGTTTTCATGGAAAAGTAGTCTAGCTACATTTCACACATTTTCTCCTCCTATTCTGCTATCTGCATGTTATCGTTGTCGAAATCCTCTTTACTACTGGAAACAACAGTAACCTCTGAGCAGCAAACCTACCACACAAAAAAAATCAGTTGTTGCTGAGGATTTGGATCAAGCACCACAACAATCTTGCTAGTTTTAAATTGTTTAATGTCACACTAAAAAGAAAAAACTTGAACCTGCTGTGTGCGGACACCAGGATGCATATTATTTAATTAATTATAAATTATACATTTTTTCTATATTTTTGGATGCTGCTGTGGCCTGTAAATTTTCCAGGTCTGGGATAAAATAAAGTATATTCTATTCTAAAACAATCCCCCTGACCCTATTTTGAGAGGGCATTGTCACTGCATCATCGGCTCAATACCACACAATGCGACTGTGAAAGATTTAAAGAAATACAAACATACTAGAGAGTTTTGTCCTCTATATACAGAATCATAATGGGGTGCACCCGGACCATTCTGCAGGGCGCTGTGTCAGGGCTAGAGGGTGACCTAGCTATGTAAGACCAGTGGAAAAAGAAAAGAAAAAATACCATTTCCACAAAAATGGAGAGTCATATTGCACATATATTGCTTGTCAAAAATAATTACAATGAGCTTTTTTTGTATGTCGGTTAGCCTTGCCAGATCCCAAAATTATGTTTTCAAATGTTTTATTATGTTACCAGCAGTCAAAACCCCAAAGATTTTTGATATATTATCATGTAGGACAAAAAAAAAAAGAAAATAAATCTGTACAAAGAAGAAGCAGGAACTGGAGAATATTCACTATTTATGCTTTAAAATGTACTGGTTATCGATTAGATTACCATTGGATTCATTTGCAGTTCATTGGTACTCATTTCAGCCGTAAGTGTTTGCAACATGGATTCTTGTTTACTGATGTTTAGCTCATTCACAGTTGTTTGATTATTATTTTGTTTCTTTTTTTTTTTTTTTTAACAGGGGCATCGAGGAACTTACCCACAGAGCCAAGGGGTGAAAGAAGACAGGCAGCCAAAGATTAAAAAGGACTAAAATGTATCAAACTACATAACATCCACACTGCACATGGCTTTCTTTAAGAGGTGCAGAATGGGAAAGGAGGTCTATCTGCAAAGAATTTGGAGGTGGGAGAGCAGGCTACACCCAGACCCAGCCAAGTGCGGTTACACCTTGGTGACATACTCTGGGCTTCTTTATGGAATGAGTTGATTTTGTCCCCATATTGACACAGAGACTGAAGACAGGGGTCTCAAAAGATCCAGGGGACTCTGCTTGGCCATCGGACCTATTTTATTTGTAAAGGCAAGACGAGACATCTTTTGTTTTGTTTTTTGTTTTTTTTAGCAGCTTTTTAAAAAATAAATTCCAGCTGGACTTTTCTTTGATGTTAAGCAGCTTCCCACAACTGGCTTAAAAGTGAATTTGTTTGTTTAGTTGTTTTCCCCTGCTGCTGACTTGGTTTGAAATGCTGGAACTGTCCCTCCTGCCGTCATCCTCAGTTTCTTCCACCCACCCAGTGCCTAAATAAGCCCTCTCGGGACTATCACAGAAGTCATCAGCAGCTGCTGCTCTCAATCCTCTGCCTGTTCTCCTCCATGTGCTTCTGCTCTCGGCCTGCTGGCTCTCCACCCACTACCTCTTTAATTTTCTGGTCTTTTCTCTCTATATTCATTTTCTTTGAGAGCGATAATCACAGCTCAAGTAATGTAAACACTGAGTTTCAGTAGTGGAGAGAAACCTAGACAGCTCCAGTGTTGGTTGTGTGCACAAGTGTCTGTCCTTTTGTGTATATGCACAGCAGTGTTACTGTTGCACTGGCGCCAAGGAGCAGTTAAAGATTAGATTTATTTATATTGTTGCACCAAATACAGTTAAGCCATACAAAAATATTTATGAAATTACCTACATGTATTTTTGTATCACATTGCTCTTGTATAGTTTTGCTTTTATAAGCTTCTATTAAGATTATGCATACAAATTAAATATTTACATGCAAGTAGAGCTGTATATTGCTGTATAAAAACATCCCCTGGTTTTTAGTAATTAAATTATTGCCGGGAGATATTTAGAGTCTGCGCACAGAGAATCCCTCATGTTTCCTTTCAGTTGCTGCTTTGCATAGTGTTTGTTTTCTTTTCCAGTCTGTAGTCATGGCCCCTCCTCCCAGACAAACACTGTATTCTCCGTGTTGACTGGTAAAGGCCCCTTTACAGTAGGTAGACAGTAGATATCTACCTCTCTCTCTGTCTTCTTCTATCTGTCTCTGATGCCGGGCTTCAGTGGTGGGGGGGTTGGGGGAGGAGTAGGTGGCCCCGCTTCTGCTCCTCCCCGTCCGTTTCGACCCAGCCGATACGTTCCGGTGTCTGCAGCCACCACTTTCCTCGTCGGATCCACAACCCTCTTCTTCTGCTTCACGTGAGTGTTTCTTGGTCTATCTCACATTATGCAAACACACTTTCACATTAAGTAAACATTGTGCCACAAGGCCTACATGGATTTACACAGAGGTGTGTTGCTGTACTAATAATCTTTGTACACATGTGTGTTTGCTAAAGTCTTGTGTAAATATCCAGCCACATTAATGTTTCTACTGAGGATATGCTGCTGATTTTTTAGTTTGTTTAATCGTTGTTTAATTAGAGAAAGTTTAGTGCACACAATTGCCCTCTTTTCAGCCCCACTTGGCCACAGTTTCTCACAATCGCACCTGCAAGCTCCTCTTTTACAATCACAGCATTTCATTTGTAGCCTCTGAGTATCTTCAGTGGAGCTCTTTGTGGGTAAACTGCCCTGCACAAAGGCTCATTAGCAGTTAGTGATGGAGTGACCATTTTCCCGTCTGTATCTTGCCCACAATTGCAGGGATTTCAGCATGCTTGTGTAACTGTAATTTTGTTTCCATCTTTTCTAAAACCTCCCAGGTGCCCGTGGTTGTCAGAGTATTTCTCCTCTGTCATTCCCATCTACAATGCCGTGATCTTCCTCTTCACCCTCGCCAACTTCTGCATGGCCACTTTCATGGACCCTGGAGTCTTCCCCCGAGGTAAACATGTGTCATCTGTGTTTGTGTGAACATTTTTACCCTAGAGAGTTACATCTTACGTAGTAATAATGTGTAGGCAATGCTTTTGTGAACATGATGGGGAAAATATAACATGATGGGGAAAATACAAGTGAAAAGGCTAATCAGTAATGACCATGAGCTTCTGGAAAATTACTGAAACAGCCGCTAACATAATGCAGGGAGACCAAATGATCAGTTACTACGATGTGAGTACAACCTTTGTTTGTGTGTCTGTTGCCTGTAGCGGAGGAGGATGAGGATAAAGAGGATGATTTCCGAGCTCCACTCTATAAGACAGTGGAGATCAAAGGCATCCAGGTGCGCATGAAGTGGTGCTCAACCTGCCGCTTCTATCGCCCGCCACGCTGCTCACACTGCTCGGTCTGCGACAACTGTGTCGAGGTACACACACATATACACACACACACACGTAACATTGTGGACTTTCTGTTTTGTGATTCCAAATTAGAAATGAATTCATTTCACAGTATAATACAAAGGAGAAATTGATGACATTGGGTAATGGTGTGTCATAATCTAGGGTAATTTTTGCTTGTTTACTTTTTATTCTGTTTGTCTTGATAGTGCTGTTCTTATATTTGTCACTTAATAAATGAATGTCACTAGGACACAACTTTGGCTTTATAGTTATAAAAATATGTTATACTATATATCACAGTATCCAAAAACTCTGCTCAAATCATCAGTATATATACCTGTGTGATGTGTCTTTAGGTTTTAATAGCAAGTCCTAATTTCACAGTGAGCTTCAATAAACTCCTGTGTGCCTTGACTGCTTAGCCTCGATCTGTTCTATTCTTAGTTTTCTGTGTTTCCGTGTAGGAGGTAGATTTTGTGTGGACATCTGATTTCCATGCGTTCTAGTTGTTGCTTATCCGTATTATTTTCCTCTTAGTCATAACTTCATTGGTACTTACACCTTCTTGCCTTCTCACCCTGTGCTCTCTCAGGATTTTGACCACCATTGTCCTTGGGTAAACAACTGTATTGGTCGGAGGAATTATCGCTACTTCTTCCTCTTCCTATTATCTCTTACCACCCACATCATAAACGTATTTGGCTTTGGCTTGGTTTATGTCCTGCACCACCGCCAGCAGCTCGACACGCCACATGCTGCTGTTACGTATCCTTTACTTGGTCCTCTGCAGTCATAAAAACCCACAACACATTATGGGATTTCCTTTTCTTATGTCATTTACATGGTGGTATGAAACAGAGTGTTGTTTTGCCTTTTCCTTGACTCTCTCCTTACAGTATGGCTGTGATGTGTGTGGCTGGTCTGTTTTTTGTACCAGTTGCTGGCCTGACTGGGTTCCACATAGTGCTGGTGGCCCGCGGTAGGACCACAAATGAACAGGTACGTACAAGGGCTGGTTTGCTTGCATCACACCCGGCATCACTGCATTTAATCAGCCACATTTTTTTCTCTTGATTGTGTTGCTATCTATATGGGTTGAAAACATGTAAAAGTAAGCATGACTGCTGTTCTTTCTTCCCACTGTAGGTGACAGGGAAGTTTCGAGGAGGCGTTAACCCCTTCACCAACGGCTGCATGAGGAATATTTCACATGTGCTCTGCAGCTCCCAGGCGCCCAGGTCTGTTTATTTCCTTCCTTTAACACTCTGTTCTACAATTATTCTTTTTCCACTCCCTCTTTCTTTCCATTGCTCTCTCTCCCCTTCCACGTTTCCACTCTCTTCCTTTATTATTCTCACTTGTCTGTTCAGTTTATGGAATATATGAGTTCTGGTCTTTAGTGTGAGTGGCTTCTGGTGCTAAATTATACTTGTTAATACAGCAACAATCTGCTGAGCCTTTTGTTTAATGCTTTTGTATCATTTTTAATAGGATTTAAATATGCATATGTTACAGATACATGGGCCGGTGGCGAAGCCAACAGGCAGTGGAAGTACAGCCACCATTTCTTAGACCGCCTCTTACTGAGGCCCAATTAGAAGCCAAAATCCTGGACAACGGCATCCAGAATGACCGACACAGCACCAGGGTGAGTGACTCTAAATCCAACAAAAGCATGCAGTCTTCACAAGGATGTCTGGATATAGAATCTCATATAGAATCCATGCATGATATCATTTACAAATTATTGTTGTATACCGTTTGACTTTATACAGTATTACTCTGTTGTTGTGAATGTTTGATAGAATTTCAGCTTTGAATGAGTTTCATGGGTGCATTGATGGAAATGTAGATGCTGGTGTCTGCTGTAATTTTGCAAACCTCAAGAGAGATGAAATAACACATTGTAAACTCCCCAGTTCTGCTCTTGTTCTCCAGATTTGAAAATCTTCGTTATGTCTGTAAATCTGGAAACACACAAAGTAAACACAAGTTTTGGACATTAGCTAATATGCTGCTTCTCTATAGATGATTCAATCGTGTGAAGGGTTTACTGATGGCAGAAAAGCACGCAGTGTCTGTTAGCAGTTGTGAATGAAGATGTAAACAATTAACGAATGTGTCCTTATTGTGCCAGCTTTGCATATCACACATTGCTTTTGAGAGGTGTGTGTCTGAACATGACAAAGTTGTTTGTCGGGTTTGAAATAGATTTGCAAAACTCGGAACATGTAGCTCTGATATAAAAAAAATGTTTGTTTTTTTTCCTTACTTGTAGGCATATAGAATGACAAACGATCCTGAAATTGTTTGCATACATCAGTGTTTTCACAGCATTGATCGGTTGCCAAAACTTTGAACAGCAGTTAATTAAATAGGACTTTATACCTCAAGAAGTTATCATAGACAGTTTTTTCTTGCCGTAGTCCTCTTTGTCAGGCAGCCTCATCATTTGTTTCAGTGATTGTGTTTTTGATTCAGTTGTGTTATTGGTCTGAAGAAACCCTTATTCTGTATGTCTGCTTACTTTTCTGTTTGTCTTTTACAGTCCAAGAGCAGTCTAGATCAGATGGAGAGCCAGTCAGCTGATGCAGAACCTCCACCTCCTCCAAAGCCGGAGCTTCGTTACCCCGGCCTGCCCCGTGCAGACACAGAGGGTGAGACACACATACAAATACAAAAGTAAACCCAGGTAGTTGCAGGTATAACACCTGATATGTTCACATCGATTGCTGACCATAAAGTTCAACCCAGGTACATCAAGTGTGTTCACATGTTGTTTTTGGTGTCTTGGCACTCAGAGAGCAGCTTGTTGACTGAAGCGCCACCTACGCCATCAATGTACAAATACCGACCACCCTACAGCAGCCCAGGAAGGAACCACACGGCCC
The DNA here is from genome assembly GCF_000690725.1 of Stegastes partitus. Classification (NCBI taxonomy): domain Eukaryota; kingdom Metazoa; phylum Chordata; class Actinopteri; family Pomacentridae; genus Stegastes; species Stegastes partitus. The sequence continues at coordinate 453,905 of NW_007578052.1, read as the reverse complement.
TCACACATCCGAACAAGGTACGTGCCAACTTACCCTTTTCCTCACCTCAAGGTACTGGATGTAGACTGTTAACGTAACATTAACATCAACGTACATATTGTATATTAAAGTAACAATCAGCTGGGAGTGAAGTTAATCGCATGTATTTGCCTGATTTGATTTGATAGCAGGCTTATTTTAGAAATACAGACAGATGTGGGTAACCGTACTGCACGAAAAGAAGCAAGGAGAGCTGAATAAACAACATCCTTTTACTGTAGCAGTTGGACTGGTGGCTCTTATGCCCTTCCCCCTTCTAATTTCCGTTGTGGTTAATATATGCCCCTCTTTTTTTGTTTTTACTTTAAATTGATCATTCAGTGGCCATCGGTCGATCAGTAAGTCTCAGTGTGTGTGTGTGTATATCCCTTTGGCTGTCTCTGTGTGTTTGAGTGGAACTATCCTTTTCCCCCCCAAGACTGCATTGACTGGAATGTGTAGTTCATGTACTGTATGTATTTGTACTTCCATTTATGTGTTGACACACAGTCTTTGACATGCAGTGTCAGTGCTTGTTCAAACCAGTCAATGTTTCCAGTCCAGTAGTGTGATGATGGAGTAGAGCACTGGTCAAGCATCCAACTCTCCCTTCCACTCTTTTTTTTCTGTTAGAATCTGTACAAAAACTGTTTTCTGTGCTGTTTTCACTTCCTCGTGTAAGATGGTAATTTTCATCTTTCTTCCTCCCCCTCTTCACTCCTGCTTTCATCTTCATCACACTCCTCCTCACCCTCCCCTCCTCCTCCTTCTCTGTCTTTGGTCTGTTTCTCTTCTTCTTTCCTCTCCTCAGATGATCCGTGGTGAGAGCCTTGACTCTCCATCTCCCTCCATATTGCAGTCCAGCCGCCAGCCCAGCTACCGCTCGGAGCCGAGCAGCCTGGACGGGGCCACAGTGGTGGGGGGAAGTGTAGGGGTGCGCAGAGGGGGAGTGGAGAGGGGTGAGGGCCCCGGAGGCCCTGGCGGGACTGCTGGGGGGGTGTCAGGGGGCATGTCAGGCTACTCCCTGACTGGGCGTTCCTACACCTCCTACCCATCCTCTCTGGTTCTGTCCACTGGCGGCTCACGCTCCTCCAGCCTGCGCTCAGCACACACTGCACACAACCCGCTGACTACGCTTCAATCAGAGGGCACCACAGACACCAGCTACAAAAGCCTGGCCAATCAGACGCCTCGAAACGGCAGCCTGTCCTACGACAGCCTGCTGACGCCATCTGAGAGCCCGGAGTTCGAGTCAGCCGCCCATGAGCTGTCGCCACAGAAGCCTCGCGCTCCCTTTCCCTCGGCGACTATAACAGGCCAGCCTGAGGTGGTGTCTCCCAGTAGCCCGCTGCAGGGCTACACGTCGCCCTTCCTCTCAGCTCAGATCGCCCAGCAGAGGGAGGGGCAGCTGCTCCAGGGCTCTGCCACTTTCTCCTCCCCCCATAGGGCCTACCTGCGTGCTGTCAGCCCCCCTCCCTCCTCCTCTGGGCCTCCTGAGGCTCAGCACCTGCTCCATAACCAGGACTTCTCTTCTTCCCGAGCCCCTCGTAACCCTTCCTCCTCGTCCTCTTCCCCTGGGGCTCGCTCACTAGAGCCCCCTGTCTCCCCGCCACCTCGTGGCCTCTCCCTGGGCAAGTCCCTGTCTTACACCGGGGAGGCAGGTCCTCAGCACAAGCCTCGGCCTGCAGGAGGAGGCACTGTGCTGGGAGGGGGAGGAGTCGGAGGAGGGCAACAGGCTCCACAGTGAGTAGTGATCCGTCGCCAGATACGTCAGCCTGCTACTGTTCCTCCTCCTCCTGCTTTTTCTCCTCCTCTTCCTTCCTGGTTTGTGTCAGCCCTCCTCTTCTTACCTGATCTGTGTGAGTCTTCCTTTTCCTCCTCCACAGTTTACAGTCAGTCTGGTGCGTGTTCAGTGATAAACAGTTGGATGTGCATATGGACATTTTGTTGGTTCGGTTGTTAGAATGTGTGGATTAGTGTTTAAAGCATGTCAGTATGTGTTTAGCTCTATGACAGCATGCCTAATCGCGTGATTTACTTCTGTCCTGTAGCCTTTTGTGTCCTTTTCATTTCCTTTCTCGCTAAGTTTAGTTACCAAATGCCTTATAATATCACAGGTAGAGAAGCATTTGCTGTTTGTGCTTGCCGATTATTTTTGAAGTAGAACCACTCACCTCCACCTCCCTCTCTCCTCTCTCCTCATCCTAATCTTCCCCCACTCCCCCACTTCTGCCCTCCCCATCCGGATGGCTGTCCAATCAGATCCACCTCTCGCCCAGTCTTGGCCAATCACACCACATCCAAACCAGGGGGAGGGGTGAAGAAGGTAACCGGCGTTGGAGGGACCACGTACGAGATATCGGTTTGAGTGACAAACATCCCACATGGTCTATCACAAGAGGGGGAAAAGTCATCGGACAACTTCCACTTGTCTCTTACCTGAGCTGGATATTATTCATGACTGCAGGCTCCGAAAAAATGACTTTTTATCTGCTGCAATGGACTAAAGGAGCAGGCCTGTCTGGTACTCACTTTGTTATCTTTGTAACGCCACTGGCCATTGTTCTCTGCCAGCCTTTCAGATTTGAACAAAGAGTAACTGGGGACACTGGTTCATTTTTTCACTGGATCAATTGTCTCCATTTTGCCACTTTGTGAGCCATAGACTGATGTGTATCATCACGGCTGGGTACAGATATGTCTATAGAACATGCATAGCTTTTCAATGATTTGCTATTTTACTTTGGTACATTAGCACACAGAGTATTGACAACAGTGTCCGACACTTAAGGAAAGGATGGCCTTTATCCGATGGATGTAAAATTTCAAGAGGGAGGATTTAGAACTGTTGACCAATAGACACGTCTGAACGGACCACACAGCCTGTTTTACTGATGAGAATCACAGAGGGAAGGATCCGACCTATAAACACAGTATCATTTTAGTTTTATAAATCTTTTTTTAAAATATTGTTTTATATAAATGTATAAAATCTATCTTACAGATTACTATTGGGTCAAATTGTCAGGTATTGAAGATGACTATTGATGAGGGTGGCAGATGTACTGTATGTAATTATTCATGAAAGCGATTTTAAATCAGTTGCCTGTTTATATTTGATGGCTGCATCAGCCACTCACGAGTTCTTGCTGGAATTTTCATCATGTAAAGAGAATGATGATCCTTCGGTGGACAACTGAAGTGGCAAAGAATGGAGCTTAATTTTCGGAAAGCCACAAAGAAATTTTGATTCTCATGATTGCAGCACAAGCATCTTTGTGGAATGTACGCTTGTAATGTTTATGCTAGAGACATTATGCAAAATCTGTTTGTAGCTTTAAAGTTCATTGTATGTCTTTTGGTGTTTATTTTGTTTCTCCTTTTCTGTAATGTTTTGTCTGTCAGTCAGTCAGTCGAGATGCTAGCAACCTTATACCTTTAACGGATGGCCAGCCAAATAGGGGCAGTGAGGGAAGGGCTTATTTATTTCACCAGACAAAACAACCTTGTAGTTCAGGACACTTTCAAATCAGTCTCAGTTCTTTTTATTTTTCAAGAGAGAAAACAGTAAGCAGGAATATTTTTTACAAAAAAAAAAAGTTTATAAACAGAAATTGTAGATGCGATATGCCACTAAATAGATTAAGGAGGGATTGGTTTGAAATTGGAGACTGTGTTCATTTGTTTTTGCCTTGAGACCATTCATCGTAAAGCAAGCATGTTTTTATCTTTTTCTATTGATTTTTATTTTATACACTTGTCTGAAAAGTAAGGAAGGCAGATGAGATTTTTTTTTTTTTGATTGACTTCCTAATTTTTTTTGTTAAATTTCTGTAAAGGTACAGTTCATGTTTTTTACCTACTGCCATGTTTAGAAAGAATTAATTAGAGGAAGGGAGGTGTGTTTGTAAGCTTGTCTTTCTGGATTGGGCATTAGAGTAAAGTTGTTTTTCTTTTTTAATTTTATTTTACTTCTGTCAAAGCCCATAGCAGTGTTTGAAAGAGAATGTTAAAGGTGTCTGAATGTGGGGGGGGGAGGTACATGCTTGAAGCACACAAGTATCATCGGTTAACCCAAACTGTGTTACGAGTTTTCAACCCGACCAGGCTATGTCTTCGGTGTGCATGTGATTTTTGTTTCTCGTGCTGAATGCTTCACTGGCGTGCATTCTTGTGAGATTACTGTCAAACGCCCACCCAGTTCATGTGTGGGTGGCAACAAGAAAAGAACCATCATTATTGGCACAAGCAGCCGTCGTACAGAGTTTTAAGAGAACCTGTGTTACTTTTCTTCCTGCTCTGGCCAAGGATGGTGGCCACAGAACAATCTGAAACTATTTGAGTAAAGCAAGTATCCTTCTTTGTGAGATAAAATATTGCTATCGTGGGCTGTGATGAATGGAACGAGTTTCACAAATATCTGTAACGAGTACATTGAAAACATTTCCAAAATGGCCTTATAAAGAATTTTTAAAAAGATGTCTTCTCAGAATAAAAGGTCAAACTGTTCAAAAAAACGAATGTCTCATGAATGTTATTTTCAGTTTCATGTCACCGTTTAATTTGGTTTTAAATATGACACAAAAGTAAACAGTAGTTGCAAAATACAGGCAGCAAAAGTTCACACGCGCTGATGAGATGTTGCTGAAAGTGGCAAAAAAAAAAAAAAAAAGGTAGTTGTTCTCAAATAACTTTAGATTTGCAATAAAATGTCCCCAAATTATTACTTGATCTAAATGCATAACTGCATTCTGACTCAGTCGGACCATGTACACATGGTCCGGTATTTATTTGTCACAGTAAGGAAGTGGAGTAAAGGAGTGTAGAGACAATGTCTAGCTGTGGTTGCACCTTGTTTCTTCATTCAAATAATCTTCACTTTCACACTAATGTAAGGCATGGAAATGTAGGAAGAAAGGGACAGACGTCTTGCTGCCTCTCTCTCAGTCATCCTCTTCACTGGTCTTTCTTGCTCTCTGTGGGCTCCGTGTCGTCGGTTTCAGGATAGAGCTCGTCGCTGCCGTCTTCTGGCTGGAAGCCGTTCTGCTCCTCTCCCTTTGAACCACGGGTTTTGTTCAGCTTCTTGGACTTTTGGAAGAGCTCGTTGAGGTTAAACTCTCGGATGATGTTCTCCTAGGGATGAGAAAAAGATTTACAATTAGCATTATTGTTATCATGTGGAAGCAAACGACGCCTACTCGCTGCAGAACAGACGCACCTCATTGAAAGTCCAAGACACAGCTCTCCCTTTATTGTCCACCATTGGACGTCTCATAATTTCCCGTCCTCCTTGAAAAAGCACCAGCGTGGGTAGCTGCTTAGCCAGAGGAGACGTACTAACTCTGTACCTGTTTAGAAATAACGCACAGGTCAGAATATGTCAAAAAACAATGAATTTGTATAAAGCATAAACAACATTGTGGCTTTAAAGCTGCATCATGACAGACAGACCTCTGTGAAACCTCTCCATAGCGGCCAATGTCCACCTTCCCAAACCGGAGTCCGGCACAATTGTATCTGTTGCACACAAGGGAAGATGTATAAGACATTTAGGCCAAAAGTAGTCTAACTCATCAGATGTAGCAGCCTGCCATTGGCTTTTTCCTCCCCTTCTGCTATCTGTCTATTTTTCCCCTATAGCAGAATGATAATGATGTGCAGCCAAACCATTCTGTGCTGCTGAATTATCTGGCTGTGCAAGACTAGGCCAAAAGTTGAAACTGCAAACTTGGCATCCAACTGTCTCACTGACAGACGCCAGTGTCTATAGCTGCCGGCATTAAGGAAATTCTGTTATTTTCACATTTCAGCTTTAAGACATTGTAGGTTCCAATAATCCACCATGAAGAAAAAAATCCTCAGGACCACTTGATAAAGTTAAACTGTTTACTTGAACTCGCTCACAGCAAAAAAACATCTTTTCCAAATTTACCAACATAAGAGAAAAACAGGTCAAAAAGTATGTGGTTCTACTCCGTGGCCTGGCTGCCGACTAAGCTAGTTACACCTGCTATCCACCTGGATCGAAAAGCAACTAAGGGTGCACTGGGAAGCAATGATCACAGCCACATATTCCCACATACTACAAAGTTGTATTGTAAATGTAAAATGAATAACAATAACTTTTAAACATTTTGAATTATCCCCACACTTGATAAGTGCAAGAAACAAAATGACTCACTCACTGTCACCATAAATATGAAATATATACATACATTTACCTGGGCATATTGTAAATACTGCTTTTAAGTCCTCTTAAATCAATCTAAATTATTATCATTAAGGTTAAATTATTGCATTCTATTTACTCAACCATCAACTTAAATGCATTTAGGCAGCATCAAAGGCTTGACAGTGAATATGGACCAGCTGTGGACTAGTAGAATACAAATGTCTACAAGTGCCCTCAGTACATTCAAAAGAATCTTTTGTTCTACAATTAAAGTTACTTAGTAATATTGAATATGGTGTACCTTCTCCATGGTTGTTTACTAGTAGAGCTTTTGATTTGAAGGTTTGTAGTCATAACTTTGAAGCAGCTCAGCCAATCATAACTATAAACCTGTTTTTATAGTAAACAGAATTGATTGCAGTTGAGAAGCCAAGACTGAAACAGAGGGAACCTCCCTGTCTTGATTGCATGTTGTTTACAAAACAGAGAAAGCAAGTTGGAATCTGCATCTTCACGCGTGAGCACTGCAGAGAGTAAGAGTGATGTGATTTCTTACGTGAGAGAAAGGTTGGCAAAGACAGGAGCGAAAGACTGGCAGTCAGACGACCAGTTGGCATAGAATTCGACGATCCAGGTGACACGACTGTCCTTCTGCAGCTCCTCCTGATGACTCAGTGACATGAAATTTGATTAGAACAGACTGCACAGGTGTAGCTCTCGGCCCTTCACGACTACTCACCTCCCAAACCGAAATGCGAACCAAACAATAAAAACAACTATGTTTGTTGCAACTGCTAAAAAAAAAGAAAAAAAAAAAAGACAATATTCTAAGAAGTTCCCATCTTTATGTTCTTAGAAAACTGCATGTGAATAAATCATCCCCATATAAACTTCAAAGTAAAGTAACAGTCCCAACAGATGGAACTACAAGTAATTCCCACCGGTTGTGTTTATTTTACATATCAGAGGCCTGAGGTACTACTGAACATCACAGAGGACTCACATCTATGGTCTTGTCACTGAAGTACTTGATGTACTCTGGGCCCATGTAGAGAGGTGGCTTACAGGTCATCACAAAAGCTGGGGACAAAAGATGGATAAATAGACTTATAAGTTCACAAATCAGAAAAAATATGTATTTTTGAATGAGTGCATAAAGTTGTTTACACCATGTAACCTAACACATTTTTAGATTAATAATTTGCACATTCCCACACACTATATCTTTATTACTTTAAAAAAAATCTCTTCTAACACTTACTGCAACACTTGCTTTTCTAATCTTTTTATCACTCTTTAAAAAAAATGTTAACTGTTGTGCACCAAAACATCAGTCAAATTCCTCCTTTTTGAAAACCTACTTGGCAATTAAACTGATTCTGATTCTGAAACACTGTCACAAGGGCACCATCTACAGGCCACTTGATAAAAACACACAAACTGCTGACTGTTACTTCAACAGACTTGGAGCAATTTGTAATTAGAGAGAGTGCAAAACATGCTGACATTAAAAAATGGCATCAAAGAAAGGATCAAAAGGGAAAAAATGGCCAAAAGAAGGAGATGTGATGAGAATCAAGGACTACCAAAGTCTAGAGGCTTTTCAGAGGAAAGTTCTTAAATGACATGAGGCTTTTTATTTGAAAAAAAATAAACAAAACAAAAAAAACCCACTGTTGGCTGTTAAGTTTCATTAATAAAAAATGGGTTGTGCTGACCTGCTACCTGACACTTTCAGCCGACTTAATAATCTGAATGGCGGACTTTAGGGAAAAAACACATGCTTTTTGCTTTTCATTCTCTCTGATAAGAGTTCACTTATCTGGACAATAATAACTTTTATTCTTTCCCATGATGACTTTCAGACGTGGAACAATGTGTCCAAAGCTGCCCTGCGTGCTGTCGTTGGGATTCATATCAGTGGAACGCATATGCAGTTGTGTAATATTGAGTAAAGCAGGCAATGTCTGTTACATGACAGTACATCATTAATCCTTTTGCAGTGACAACAGTGACTGGAATGGCAACTGAACTGAATGAGTGAGCAACTGATGTTGCAAAAGTGTGTATAAGGGTATGAGACATTGGCTGAATATTAGATATCAGTGAATGGTAAACAGTTATGACTGAGTGGTGAGGCATTAAATCTATCCCTGTGAGGCTCAGCTGTGACTGGAACACCTCACTGCCTGCTCAACAGTCCCAGAGCGAGTGAATTAAACATTACACAGTTGTGTTTGATTTGTCCTTTAACTATGAAGTGCCTTGAGAGAAGTAATGTTGTGAATTTCACCTTTGTAAATAGAACTGAATGTATTTTTTTTTTGTATCGTGATAAATGTAATTTAGATTATTTATTTATGTATTTATTTTACTTTAAAAGGCTAACCAGCCACTGGTTTAATCAGTTCTCTGCAAACAAAATTGACAATGAGACCAAACGTGTTCAGGACTCATATTTGCTTACTATGTCAGTTATTCCTGACTGTCAGTTATTCTTTAAACTGAGGAAAATAAGTTTAAATCGCAGCATTCTGAAGTGGAAGTTTTGGGCTGCTTATACCGAACACTTCTGTAGGATACTTCTTAATGGAAGATGTCTTTTTCATACATACAAATGCAGATGTACAAGAGAGAAGACAAGGCTCATAGGACCACTGACCGACACACAAGGCCAGGTAGAGGATGCCGAGTCGAATATCCAGCCTGAAGAAGAGGATGACGTTGGCCACTTTACTGAACAGGAACAGGTTGCCTATGTGCTGCTCCAGTGTGACTGAGAAAGACAGAGAGACGAAAAACAAATGAACGAAGCAGAGGAATACCCTTCACAACATCAACCAAGGTCAGAGGAAGGTGGGGTTACACTGCAACTGTAATGTTTACACAACAAAGCCGAGCGTTTAGTGAAGCACTTCCTGCATGTGTTGGGCTCCTCCACTGCTTCAGGGTCAAGGATTGCAAACAGTTAACCTCAAGTATCTGTTCAGTTAAAGTTTAACAGTTACACGTTATAAAGACACACTCGGAGGAACACACTCACAAAGATGTCTGATGTTTGGGTTAAATATAAGCTTTCATTTGTGTTCTTGTTGATAGACATGAAGTGTAATACACTCACAAAAATGCCTAAAGTTTTGGTTAAAAAA